>NC_051389.1:35015542-35021449 GCF_015228065.2 Penaeus monodon
TTTACACAAATTAGGGAAATAAAATGACAGTGGAATGAATATTATCGGGTTTCCTATTTCTGCTAAAATATGGGGTATCGCGCTAGCAGGAACAGTTTTCTTTTCTGGCACGGTTTTCTCAGTGACCCCCCGGGAAAAATCCCGGGGCAGCAAACTTGTTTAAACCCCCCCACAAGAATACGGACAGGGGGGTTGGTGGAGGCGGGGTTATCATAATATATTATATATTATATATATTAAAATTTTATAATTATTATATTATATAATATATGTATTGTATAGTATAGTATATAGTATATAAAATAATATAAAATTATTAATATATATATATATATATATATATATATATATATATAAGAAAAATACTTACAGACTGAATTCTCCCGCTCACGCATAGTCTGATCAACAAATAACTTGGTTTTTTGGGGATGTTTTTAAAGGACAAACCTGACAGGCCCCTTGCATGTCCCCAGATCAAACCCGAGCTGTCCTCTTTAGGATTTTAACAAGCATACCTCCACCTACAATGTAAAAGATTATTAAGTCTATATCGTATCCTCTTCAGAACTTAGTTCTAATGCTTATATACATGGTATAATCCATTACTTTTATAACAATATATAGCTTCATACTTATATATATGAAAGTATTCATGCTTTTATTTTTTACAAGCTTAAGTGGCTCAAGCCGCATGGATATTCATGAACTTGGCTCATCATATAGTCTGTCCTAATACACAACATTTACTGGAATGTTTTTTTTTTTTTTTTTTTTTTCATTGCCCTATCCCAAGGATGTGTCATCATGGATTTCCTGATTTTTTGGGGAAATTTGGGCGGGGGTTTTGCCGTTCCCTTCTGCCCGGGTTTTTTTATGGTTCCCATTCTATTTACCCGTTTGGGACGGCACTGATTGGGCGGGTTCCCCCCCTGGCTGGGTTGGCAATCGAGGTGAATTTTACTTCCCCAAAGGGAACAACACGCCCGGGCCCGGGGACCGAACCTCGAACTCAGATTGCCATTGTGACAGTCTTGAGTCCGATGCTCTAACCACTCGACCACCGCCGCCTCATACTGGAAAGTATACACTCCACGAAAGCCAGAAAAAGTATTACAGAAAATGGTCGCCGAACACCATAGTCCAGATAATCGTATTTTGAATGTCTTTGTCTAGTGTCTCGGATTTTAAGCCAATGAATAAGATGCCTGTATTCCAGAAAGTTAATCTTTCTATTATACCCTAGTAAAATAACCTGGAAAATTACCTTTCAGCACAAGTATAAGAGTGTTATCCTCCCGTCCAAAGCGACCAAATTTCATGGCTGCTACACTGTCTTCTGTGTAAATAGTGTCCACCAAATGTTTATCACGATAGATGAGTACTCTGTGATCTGACATACCAAGGCCTGTCAGTTTGAGGCCTAAAGTGCGTATTTCTAGTGTCTCCATGCACATCACCGGGGCAGGCAATTTGAGAGTCCACAACCGTTTACCCTTAGAAATACGAAGATCATATTAATAACTGAATTCAAATAATTTGTTGAGGCGTGTACATAATTATCAAGACTTAATCTCTAATAAAAACTTCACTATATAATGTGTGATTACACTGTTATTATTAATATCTAATTACATGTACCTTATTATTATACGAGTGGAGGTTCGGCCTAGTAGTCAAGAGCTTTTGTCACACGAAAAAAACGATGGTTGAGATGTTAGTTCTGCTGTTGGCCGTCCTACTTTTGTTCCCCGTTTTAACGTGTAAATGTGGCCATTGCGGCACGCCACTATTACCCTGTACTCAACGTCATACAGTCCAGAAACTGAAAGGAATACAGGCACGCTGGGAAGACTCATCTGTAACAGGAAAATGCTTTGCTAAAATAAGGCCTTACCTGGTTAAAAACACCAACCACATCATGTATCTTATCCAGACTCATTTAAGTAGGCGATTTAAGGAGCATTTAACCTTTTTTCCTGCTCAGCCTCAAGAGGCTGGCTCCTTTCTAGGTGTCTTGGATTTTTAAAAAACTAAATAATTTTTGCAGGTTAAAAAATGATTACCAAGGCACAGAAAAAAGGTATAAAAAAGTTTTTTGTAGATACACTTTAACTAATCATAATATTACAGTGACGACAAAAATAATGAAAAATTTTCGTTTGCAAGGTCAACGGATAAATCTTGTTTCTCTAACTACTGAGTTTTACTATGTAAAATTTTCTATCTTGCATTGTGATCGTTTTTAAAAGCCTTTGGGCCCGGGTTGACATCACAACAAAATAATTTTTTTTCTATTCTGCAAAAATTTTCAAAAATAATTCGGGACCCCGGAAAACAGATAGTATTTTATCAAGTGTTTCACCATAATACATTTTTAGAAACTTATGAATACATAGGTATAGGTTCAAAGTACTGCCAATTTTATAATGTGTGGTGTGTTGTGGGTGTGTGTGGTTGTGTGTGTGTGTGTGTGTGTGTTGTTTTGGGGTTGTGTGTTTTGGTTTTGTGTGTGTGTGTTTTATTTATACATATATATAATTATATATATATATAATATAATATAATATATATATAATTTTTTAAATTTTATATAACATATTTTAAAAAATTTTACACATTATAATATAAACACATACACATATCATATAAACTTTTAAAAAATAACATATACACATATACATATACACATATACATAACATAACACTACATAACATATCCAAAACATAACATAACCCTACACATACAACACACATTACATAATATATATAAATAATATACATAATATATATAAAAAATTATAATTTTATATATTTTAATATATATATTTTTTTTTTATTTTTTTCATATATTTATTCATTATCATTATCGTTTCGTATCGTTATCGTTATCGTTATGTTATTTTTATTATTGTTATTATTATTGTTATATTGTTTTTATTGTTTTATTATTCATTATTATTTCTATTTCATTTATATGTAATTATATAATTATTATATATATTATATATATATTATATATAATATATATATATATAAAATATATTATATTTTTATATACAATATTATTACAATAAAAAAATATAATTTTCAATATATATATATATAATATATATATAATATATATAATAAATTATACAAATATATATATTATAAATATATATTAATATATTATATATTATAATATTTTTAATATACGATAATCACAAACAGCCCACACACCACACATAAAAAAACATACAAACACAAAAAACAAAAACCATCACCCCACACAACACATTACCCCAATAAACACACATGAAATACAACACAACAAAAACCACATAATTAATATATATAATGTAGTATATACTTTTATATAAATATTATAACATGTATCATATATAGCTATATAGACATTAATAAAATATATTATATATAATATATATAAAATATATTTATATATATATATATATACACACAAAAATTAATATGTATTTTATATAATGGATATCTGATATATAGGGATTATATATAATATATTAAAATATATATTATAAAATATTTATATAAAATTTAAATTTTTAAATATATTTAATAATATTTATATAATTTTGAAAATAATAAAAAATATAAATATTACTATATATATAAAAATATTATATTTTATATAAAACATATATAAAATATATATATATATATATAAATATTAATAATATTTTTTAAAATTTTTTATAATTTTATAATTTATATTAATGAAAAAAAAAATATATATTATATATATATATTTAATTAAAAACAATAAATCATACATAATTGCATATAAATATCAAAATAAATAATAATATATACTTATATATTTAAATATATATATTATATATATATATATAATATTCATATAATATTATAATTATATATTCATATATATAAAATATCATAATAATAATATTATATAATATCATATTAAATGTATATATAGACATAATATAATATATTGTTGTATATATAATAAAAGATTTTAAAATATATATATATTTTTAATATATAATATATATATATATATTATATATTATATGATATAAATATATATGGATTATTTATTTTAACATGATGTATATATGATTTATTGTTTATAATATATGATATATTATATATCATATATTAAGATATATATAAAATATATAATCTATAAATGATATATAAATTATTAATTTTTAAAATTGATAAATTTTATTATATTTATAAATTGATTTTTTTTTTTTAAATATTATATATATATTAAAAATATATTATATATTAATAAATTTAGATAACATATCAAATTTATGATTTTTAAGTTTTTATATAAACAATACATGAATATATATAAATATAAAATATAATATATATATATATATATAAATATAATATAATATATATAAAACAGAAAGGGTTATAAAAAATTTCATTAAAATCATAAATTATGAAGTATATCAAAATTTTAATTAAAAAATTTATATATATGAAATTTTTTTTATTATATATAATTTTAATTTAAATATAATATTAAATAATATTTTTTATTTATAATAGAAATATATATTAAATTTAAAAAAATGATATATTATATAAAAATATAATATATTATATATATATGATTTTATGGGGTTACAATAGTAATATATGATATATATATTATTTTTAATAAAATAATTATAATATATATATATATTTATATAATATATAAATATATGAAATTTTATATAACATTATAATATTTCATAATATATAATATTAATATAAAAAATTATAAAATATATACATAAAATATATAAATTAGATAGAGAGAAACGATAATATATATATATTAAATAAATTTTATATTAAAATTAAATATATATATATATAAAATTTAATATAATAATAAATATATACTTAATATATCATATTATATATTTTATATATATTAAAAAATTTATATATATCAAAAAAAAATATATATTTTAGTAAACATATATATATCAAAACATATTTAATTTTTTTTAAATTATATATATTTATAAAATAATTAAATTTTTATATCAATTTAAAAATTTTTCCCCCTATTTAAAAATATTTAATTCAAAATATATTATATATTTTTATAATATAATATATTTTGGTTATATTTAATAACATGTAAATAAAAGATATATATACTATTAATACATGATATATATATATATATGAATATATATATATATGATATTATATAATTTTATATATATATAAAAATTTTATATAAAATATATGACAATAATATTCTATTTATGACAATTAATCATATATAACACACACATGCACATACACACACACACACAACACACAAACACCACACACAAAACACCACACCAACCACACACACCCACAAAACAACACACACACAACACACGCACACACACACATATATATATATATTTTATCTTATATATATACAGATTTTTATATATATATATATATTTATTTATAAATTATAAAAAATTTTAAAAATTTAATATAAATATTTATATAATATATATATATATAATATATAATATTATATATTATGATACATATATCATAATATATGATTTATGAAATTATGTATATATCAATATATATGTAATAATATGGATATTTTAATAAATACACACATATTATATATTTTATAATTATAATATATTTATATTATAGGTGTATTATTATGATTATATATAATATATGTTATAATTTATTTTATTTATATATATATTTTTTTTAAAAAAAATTATATATTATAAAATATAATATATATATATATATATGGTAAGTAGATATAATATAATATTTTTATAATTTTAATATTTATAAAATTTATTATATATATATATATATATACTAATATTATATAATATAATAGGGGGAATACACACACAACACACACACCCACACACA
>NC_051389.1:35026549-35036549 GCF_015228065.2 Penaeus monodon
TTGGGCATGCATTTGTGGGGCTCATTAAAGCATGTTGCATGTCTTTATTTGTATTGTTATATTTTTGGACGAATGAACAATTTCATGCACAGGATGCTGTTGTAATGAAGCCTACAAATACATGCCTTTTCTTTGCAAAGTACAAGTACTGTAATTAGTTATATTTTGTGGGTAGAAATACTTTCCTCTATCAATATTATATTCTTTGATTTATTTATATGATATTACCATTGATCATGCGAGTCTTAAAATATTTTCTTTATCTTACTGCCATTCAAGTCACTGATGTATCTCTTCCAAATTTATTCTCTGCAAATACACTTAGTTCAGGATTTAGTCTGATTATATGAGCAGGTTTAAACAGATGATAATGGCAAAACTATCTGGGAAAAGGAAGATATTACCAGCACTTACAGTAACGAAAATTAACTTCCATGTAAAAATGAAAAAAGAAAGAAAGAAAAAAATATATATATAATTATATATATAATTATATATATGTAAATATATATATATATTATATATATATATATATATATATATATATATATATATATATATATATATATATAACTATCAACCAGTAGTGTACAGCCAAGGCAATGTGTGCAAAAGCAAAAGCACAAGCAAACATTCACTGAATACTGAACATTAAGAGCCTTTACCCTGACGATAGTATTTTGATAGGTAAAAAAGGGAATAAACACAACGGAACGCAACATTAATACAGCCCAACTAATATTAGCGTACCACATATCGCGCTAACGCACACGGAAGTGTTGCCGTCTTTAGCATGTTACAGTATGACATTAGTTAAGAATCTCTACATAATACCAGCACTCACCCACGTATCCGGGCACTCGAGATAGTTCGTAAGAGCACAAGGGGTACATGGCCTGATAATAGAAGATTGTTGTTGATCGGCGGTGTTACGATGCAGCGGTCTAATCTTGTCTCTGGCTTTCTTGCCTACTTGCATGCTGAGGCAACTGTGTTTAGACCGACTCACAATAATTTCCTTGGACTTGGTAGGGTTTAATTTCATGTCCCACGGAGGGCATCACGACTGAATTATAATCAGGTCTACAGTGAGGCTGTCAGTTGTCAGAGAAGGAATATCAGTATAGAGAGAAGTATCACTAGCATGTGCCAACACTGTATTAGTAAAGCTTGGCTACATATTGTTTGTATTTAAAATGAAGGGCCAAGCCAAGAACACTATCCTGAGGAACCCCAGAAGACACAAGGGAATACGAACAATCAACATACTGCAACTTAAATCAAATCCTTTGTGACTACGTGTCAAAAAGTTGCACTAAACTCAGAGAGAACAAATTCTTATTGGTATCACATGACCCCTTATCAAGGCACCATTGCATTTCATACGCCGAACACAAGCATTGCATCAGTGGAAGTCGATTTGCTTTCTAAACCAAACGATCTTTGGAGGAACGGGTTCTCAGAATATACAAAGAGATTTGATCAGCAAACCAAAACCTCATCATAAAATTGCGTATTGAAATGGACTCTATATTCCTTGGAATAGGTGCTATGTACAAAAGCCCACAGCACCCTGACAATGACCCTGGTAAATAAAGTGTGTAAGATTACAGCTAATTAGGAGCTAACTGACTATTTATTTCTTTAATGAAAAGTCAAGGAAACAAATCATTAGGGTCTACTCAACCATATTCGTCTAAATAATATAGATAATTGATTTCAGAGGACCTGAATGCAAATGAATCAAAGCACGGTAATGCGTGACATGAACTAAACTTTGTTTTGGATTAACCGCATTATGTTAACAATGTAGCTTCTCAATAGGATTAATATGTAATACTACCATCAGGCTTTGTTAAAGAAGGAATGGAGGACTCGGCAGCAGAGATGCTTTAAGTGTGAACCACCGTTTATGAGGCTGTGACACTTCTCAGAGAACTTCTTTCAAGTGAGCATTATATTCAGATTTAGCCTACTTGTAAACATCAGTTGTTAAATTTCGCATGGCAACTTAATTCTCCCAACAAGGACGAGTGTAGTCAGCAGACCAGATACTATATAAAGTATGCTTGTCCCTGGTGACATCGTTCATTTAACCATGTTTATCATGTTTTGCTGGCTACAAAGCTCATTATGATGTCAAACAATAACAAGGTCAGAGCATTAACAGGACAATGAGCATAATAAACATCTCTCCAAACAATGCTATCAGCAGTTATTCCTCTCACCTCAGTTAATAATAGATCCAAAATATTACCATTCCTGTAAGTTGCTCCACAGACTAACTGCTCACACCCAACTATCATCTGAGACATGTAAGGCAGAAATATGGGAAGTCAATAAACAATCATAAATGATGTCAAAGGAACTGAGAAACTAGACTAAATGTATTGAAAACGATTACACACGAGTCCACAACGACCATTATTCATCACAACCACATTCCCACTTTTTACACACACACACAACACCACACACACACACCCACACACACCACACACACACACACAAACACACAAGCACACATATAGATATATATCTATATATATATATATATATATATAAATAGATATTATATATATATATATATAATTGTGTATCATGCAAATATATTGTACCTTATACATATAATATATATATATATAATATAGATAATGTATATATATATATATATACATATTATTTCCGCATATCAATATTAATTATATCTATATCCCATCTATTCGGGGGGCTCCCGTCCCCGACCCACCCCCCCCCGTGTGGTATTTTACCTGTCGGGGACTCCGCTCCGGCCCCCCCCCCCCATTGGAGTATTTACCTATTGCAAAACTTATTCACGATTAGCCCCTTGGAACTTTATTTGTCTGGAGGAAACAGCTGAACCACAGCCAGGAGGAAAGGGTGCATCCGCTTGTTGGCTTCTGGATACCGGGACTTCAGAATATGTAAGTCGCGGTAAAGCCTGCACACACTTTTTACACTGTAGCGTATTGTTTAGTACACCGTGACGCACAAGACACTCAAAACAGAAATCGGGGTTTCCTACGACTTTGTTTGAGTATGACATACTAATGTTTACACACGCACATACGAACGCTGTTGTTGTTAATGTTTGTGGAGTTAGAGAAAAAAATTAAGATCGTATTTTCTACCTTCGATATTTCCGTTACCAGAGGAGACCTGATTTTTAAGTAAGAGCTGATGATTTAGTCGTTTTATGTAAATGTGCAGTATTTTATATAAGTACCCACATGAATACACGTATGTTTACACGTAACTACGTTCATGCGCGCGAAAAAGCCCTTACATAGTAACCCTCATTCACACAGACTCGCACACGTACACACACACATACACGCACACGCACGCATAAACGCACACGTACGCATACACACACACGCACGCACGCACGCACGGTGCACATGCACGCACGCACACACACACACCATTACACACACACAACTACACAACAACACCTTGCGTTCACTTGAGCTTTTCTGCACGGTGCGCTTGTAATACATATTTCACATATGGCCCTATTTCCCACCCTCACACCAAATATCCCTCCCGAGGATGCTCCACTAATGGATATAGAGTGTTGCTATAACCCTACAGCTTAGGTACAGGACCCTCCCTTGGGTCCACTTGTAGCAGACACCTCCATCCTCTACTATTGCCATCCATATAACCTGTTAATTTGAATGATATATATTTACTTCAATAACCGAGCCTCTACATACCACAAACCTTTGCTAACATGACAATGGACGCGACATCCCGCAGGCCTTCCGCCTCGCGACGCCGTCCCGTGTACACGATCACATCCTCTCCTCAATACTTCCGAGTACATCGCAACCCTTGTGGAGTGCCCCCATGACCTTAGTGGCAAAGAAATACGCTCCCTCACGTCCCGTACGTAACTAATCGTAACTAATTGGTCCTCACTATTTCCCGAGTCGTTTCCCATCCCCGCGCTACGATCGCTTCCTGCAAGGATGTGGGAAAAGGACAGTCCTGTTCCCACCATAGACTTGCAGGCAGTTTCTTTCAAGTAAGCTCGACGAAAATTCTCGCCGTTTACAGCCTTTTCCACCCCCACAAGGTCATTTTCATTCAAGTCACTGCCATTCGGACCTCCGAAAATATGGGCCATTATCATGGCTGGTTTATAAAGTGGTAACACGGTCTTTTTTACCTCGACGACTTGCTAATTGTGTTGTCTAATTAATGTGACTGACCATAAAGTTAAGCCTTAGATGGTGTTTTTCAGAGACTGTCCGAGGCAGGTTTACTATGAGTCCTAAGAAATTTTTCATTTTTCAACCCAAGCTTATGCTACAGAAAGCTGAACGCAGCGAGTCTCGTTACAGCTGTCACTGACCAAGGAAGCGTTGGTGTTGTTTGGTCCCTGAGACATTTCAGGAGATTAGTCCACTTGGATACGAATATCGAGGTTCTGAAAACGACCATCGGCCATTATGTTACCTTGTTCCTCACTGGACTCCAAGTCGCCCCTACTGGTCGTCGGGCGATATAGTTCGACACTCTATTAAATTCAACCCTACACTTCACTACCCCACTCCGAGCAAAACTAAGAAGTCTCCGGGGGGGGGGCTTCTATCCGCAATGCCTGTTTTTTCATCTCGTGTCCTATTATCCGACCCCTAAGCAAGCAACATAGGGAAGGGATCCACTTTATTTTCTGATTTTGATTTCCACTCTTAGAACAATCGTCATACCCTTGTCGCATACGGATCCCATTTCCACATGGACCTTTTCTCGAGGTTGACCTCCTGTTTCAGCCGTTCTCCGCCCCGGGGAGGGACGTGGATCCACGCAAGACACACTACAATACGCTGGTTAATCCCTGAGAATCTTGTCCCACGGGATTGGGAAACGACACTCCACGATCCCCATGTCCTCCCACTCGGGCGTGACAAGCAATTTAGACCGCAGATCAAGATTTATTTCTTCCCCGCTACTACGTCTCGGTCACACACGAACATGTGTAATGCCATCCTGTGTCCTTTATCCTAGGGCTCCGGTTGGTACATCCCCTGGCGCTTACCTATGACATCTCTGACAGGACCGATTCCAGCGCGTCAGTGTTGACGTCCCTCTCGGGATTTTCTTCTATTTTCTGCTACAGGAATAGGTATCTCTTAGTCTTCATGACATTTTCCAGATTCTGTGAGCTTGTCCCATTCCCGAAGTCCTGCTACCACGGTGCCCACGCATTTTTGAAAAGTAATTTGTAAGCCATAACACCCACCGGATGATATTGTTCAGATAATGGTCTGAGTTTCAACAACCTCTTCTGCTACATTCCTCTAATATATGCCCGCAGGCTAACGGAATACGGATAGTACTCAAAGTAAGCATGCGTCGGACACAAGTGGCTTTCTTCCACTTCCTGTGAGGATGTTGAGGGTACCATACTCATATCATGAATGGCGATCATAGTAACATAGGTCCCTAGGTGATATCTCCACCCGCATTTGAATCATTTATGGACGAGGACAAGAAATTTGCCGTAGGATATATGTCTGTGGAACAGCGACCGTTTCCGTTATTATGATGTCAACTACGTCAAGGTTAGCTATCGTAAGAAGCAGGAGATATTTTAAGTTTGTACGATTGGATCACTAGAGTGGAAAGGATCGGATCATTAGACCAACAACACCGGCTTAAGTTACTGACAGACTGTCCTTCACCTAAGCTTTCACCTCAGTGTCTAGGGTCCTTACAGAGTTTTATTGGTCAGACAATACAAAGGCGTTTGCAAATGCCCTGTCACCTCCGCTCAGTCCTGTTCCACTTTGACACCCTTACGCCTGTGCCCAACAGATATTCACGATACGAGTTTTAGACAGAACCACCGTGACGCTGACAATCTTCCCCCCAACAGATGACGCCCTCCCGCTCCTCCTATCTCCTCCTTAAACGTCCAGCGCTTCTCTCTCCGGCTTCCTACACTCTGATGCACCATCACTTTACCTTGAACGTTTGGGAAGTTATTGCATTCGTCCGGAAACTTGTCTGAGGTTAGAATCACCTTGTGACGTTTACCTCCCACTTCTTCTATACATCCCTTGCATCTCCACACCTCTCGCCCTTGATAGGCCAGTGACTTCCCTCGACAGTTTTATCCACGGACAACTTACTCACCACGGTTCGGGCTACTCCATTACTATTGTTTCTAAACGTATCTCGTTACGATTTGTTACCCTTTAAGGACAGACTACCACGCCCACAGTCACGTCGTGTCCGCCGCGGTTTATTCAATTTTATGGGTGACGCTACTACGTACTTATTCGGCATGAGCTTGACACTCATTTTAGTGATTATGAGAGCCACTTGGGCTCTGTTGTTAGCAAAATTAAAGGGACCTTCGAAGCAATTCATTCTATTACTGACACAGTAAACTCTCTAAATAACATTACGCGTAATCTGGCCATCTATACTGAGAGTAATGCGCAGCAAATCTCTAGTGAACAACATTTCCCTCTCCTACTTGCACATATTTCCCTCTACCAGTCTCGTGTCCGTCTGTTTGTGGACCACTTGCACACTCTCGTTCATGACCTTATCCTTGCCGTTCATGGTACTGTTATGCCCTCGCTTATTCCCCCCACAGCTCTGGCTATGTTCGTTGACCGTATCTCCACAACCACTATCCACCGACCCTTGTTTTCGCTTCCTAATATTACTCTTCTTTACTCACAACTAAACTCTTTCATTACACCTCATGGCCTGTCAATCATGATTCCCCTCGCCCCTGACACCTCCTTCACAGCCTACAGGATACACCCATTCCCTCTCTCCTTAGACAACAATGTTTACGTACTCTCACCTGATACTGACATTATCCTCAGGTCAAGCGACCATAGCTCTCTCTCCCTTATATCATCTAATATTCTTACCTTCTGCTCCCGTGTCTTGTCCAGTTTGCGAGCCTGTTTCGACGGTCTAGTCCCCGAGCGACCATATTTTCACTCCTCTTGCCATATGGCTCTGATCACGGGTAGGAACGTTCACGCGTCCTGCATGTTTGATCAACTAAATGTCACGGGGGCTGCCCCCTTTCTGCTCACCCTTCCCGACACACATTTACTATACTTCTTCAGTGACATGCAGTTAAGCATCACCCGTAACAGCAACCATACTGATCTTGTAGCTGTTGGTGCTTTCATCCTCCCGCGGTTTTGCCGACTTGACCAGAGTGAACGGTTTCGCTGTGCCATGCACCGATCAGCTGTTATCGTAAATAAACTGCCCTTGTCACTGAGACTTGTCACAAGAGATATGAATTGCTTTTCTGATTAAGACTGTAATAAGGGCTCGAAACCGATGTTAAAGTCTTCCATATCACACATACACATTAATGGCTAACAAAAAAGAAAGGCAAAAGGAAATACATGTTGCAGTTGAAACGGATTTACTTTTGAGATTCTAAGTTGGCAGCAATACAATAGAGATTTGCAAAGTTCTAGCTTCGCTCGGGCCTTCCATATATGGCCCAGCCTGTGTCAGCTTTTTGCCATTTTGGCTGTTTACAAACGGCCGCGAGCCTCACACCCTGTTCGACAAGCAGCGCCTCGAGAAAAGTTTTGTCAGGTCACCGTTCATTTTATTTTGCCACACAACGCACGGTGTGCCTTGCTCAAGTGAATGCAGGGAGGTACTCACACACACACACATGTACTCACACACATACACATACTCTCTCACACACACACACGTACTGACACACATACACATACTCACACACACACACACACGTACTCACACACACACACTGTAACTATGGCTTTGCAGGGGTAGTGATACTTGTTAACGGCGTGACTCTTTATTACTAAGAGTTGACACACAGTATATATATGGGATATATATACGGGACGATGTCTGAGGGTAACGCGGGTCACGTGTTAGGTCACCCAGCCCGGAGGGAGAGGTCTAGGCCGACCTTACCACGCTGGACGCTGGCGATGAACTCCCTGAGGCCTAGGTCATCCTCGGTGTAAGTAGTGACCGTCCCAGCTGCTGGAAGTGACTGAAACAGCTGGAGGAAGGATGGGGGGAAGCGAGGTGAGGTCACCTGCTACATCGTGCACACACATGCGTACTCACACACACACGTACTCACATACACCTACTCACACACACACAAACACACACACACATGCACACATGTACTCACACACACACACACACACACACACACACACACACACAACACACACACACACACACACACACACGCACACGCACACGCACACACACACATACACGCACGCACACACACGCACGCACGCACGCACGCACGCACGCACGCACGCACACACACACGTACTCACACACACACACACTACACACACTGAAGGTAAGGTTGCTGGAATCGAAGAGGAGGGACCAAATGGTTATTCCAGACCTTTTGGGCCGTCACCACGCCGACCATCTGGCCGCATGGATCAGTTTACGAGGCCAGCTTCTCGTACATGTTGGGCGTGCCGTCGGGAAGGGCATTTCCGGAGAGAATATCCATTTCTCAACATTCTGAGAGGAACTGCATCGGGAAAAGTACAGTACCTTAGGAGGAAGGGCCCTAGAGTGCAGTTCCACGAGTAGCAACCAGGTGACTCAGCACAAATGGCCTAGCGGACGACCAACCGTCATTCTAAATATAGAGAGGAAATTCTTGCTGACATTTATTGACACTGGGAACCAGGTAACTTTAATTAAGAAAGAAGCTGTTGCACACCTTTCACCACTTAAATCTTTTATTGAACATAGAGGTCTTAGGGGAATTGCAGGGAAAGCACTTCCTGTGATACTGATATTGAGGTTTTGTTAAAATCTGGTAAGAGGCTAATCCACTGGGCTGTTGTTGATACCGTATCATTTCCAGATAGATATATATATCCATATATATATATATATATATATATATATATATATATATATATATATATATATATACATATATATACATATATATACATATATATATATATATATATATATATATATATACATATATATACATATATCATCAATAACGGTATGCTCATGTTTGAGCAACCGTGGACCTCTCCACCATCCTTCGCCACTCAACTCGATCTTGTGCTTTTCTTTCCACTTGTACCATCGACAGCCCACAAATATCTTTGATGTTGTTGCTCAGTCTTGTCTTCGGTTTGCCTCTTCCTCTGTTTCCTATCACCATCCCTGTCAGCAAGTTTTTTCTCAATACTTTTACTTCTCATCACATGACCAATAAACTTTAATTTCCTCCTATTCAAGATGTCCAACAGCCGGTCTTTACAATTTATTTTTCTCAGCATTTCATCATTCTTTTTTCTCTGTCCAGTTATACGTAGTACTCACGTAACACCACTTTAAAAAACTATTGATCTTTTTCTTGTCAATCTTCTTCAGCAAACCTCAAAACCATATGATGAAATTGGAAAACTAATGATTCAAAAACCCTCAGCTTGTCCGTAAGGTAATGCTTCGGTCTTTCCAGATGTTTTTGAGAGCAACTGTGGTTTTTTGGCAAGGAAATTCTTCTTTTTATCTCCGGTAAATATCATATGTATTATTAAAAACAGCCCAAGAAAAGTAAACTCTTTCCATTTTCCAAAAAACCTTTCCTTTATTGTAACATTTTTCATCTTTGTTCATTCCGGGTTATTTTTGAATTTTCTGATCTTAGTTTTTTTTGGGCATTGAGAAAAAACCCAACCCTTTCTCTAGTTTTATCTGTAGTTGTTGTAGTTCAGTGATAGTGGGGAAAATTAAAAACTATATCCGGCGTACCTTAATTTTGTTTTTTGTATCCCCCAACAATCATTTTTCCTTCAAAATTCTCTGAGCCCTTTTAAAGTTTCAGAAAAGTTAAAGAGGTGGGGAGACAGAAGCAACCCTGTCCCCCTTGTTTGCCCTCGAACCATTCTTTTAACCCATAAGGGGTTCTTACAGTTGCTTGTTGTTGGATACA
>NC_051389.1:35044055-35053659 GCF_015228065.2 Penaeus monodon
GTTTTTTTCCCAGCTGTGATTAAACGGGCTATGAAATGTCTGTGGCCCCCTAGGGCCCGGGGGAGCTGACCCAAGCAGCGAGAACAGCCTTTTCCTGGAATTTGCTGGGTCCCAGAGAAGAGAATTTTGGACAGGGTATAGCAATAGGGGTAATTGGCCAGGAGTTTGCCCACATCTTGTTAGCACGCAGTGGAGGCCCTCCAAAAATGTAGATTTTACAAAGTGCGATTTGTGGCAGGGGCCTAGGCGGGTTGGACTACACAACGGTCCAAAAAACTCCCACCCCTCCAGTCCCACTCTAAGGTTTTTCATTAGACGTTTGAGGAAGGAGGAATGGCCTGTAGGTTCACCAGGCAGTCTCGGACGTTTCACAGAACTTGAAAACCCTGGACAGCCCCATTGCTCTGTGGGATTTTTCAAGGCAAAGCCTTGAAGCACCCCGGGGGGACTATGCCGGGGGAAAGGCAAAATTTCCATCCCCCTGGGGGGAAAAGGGGGCCCAGTAAAAGATGTGCTTTGTTTGGCAGAAGGGAAATCAAGTCTTGTGTAAATCTTGGTACATGGGGCTCGGACACTGGAAAGGGACAAGGAAAGTTCATCGGGAAATCTGCTGGGGAATTTGAAGCCCATTTCTTAAAAAAGACTTCGCCCGCCTCCAAGCCCGGAGAAAGCTGAACTCTGCCCTCCCGCAGATGCTACAGTCCACTCAGTAGTGGGAAGATATCTCAGATCATGGGGGGGTTTCATATGGCAGTTGGTAAAATTCCCCCAGACCTTTTGAGAATTTGGTCATCCCTCTTGGATAGGGAAAAAGGGGAAATCTTTGGGGGATGTGAACTCCCTTGGCTTACATCTCAGCATACCAGGAAAAGTTCGCTCGATTCTTTGAAATAGATTGCATCCACCTATAAGGAAACAGAGACGGGAGCGTCGGGTTCACTTGCAAGTCCACAGTAGACCATATATTAGCACTTTGAGAAATTTGTAGAAAAAGCCGTAGAGTTTTGGGCATGGGGTTCCTCAGCTACACGCCTCAAAAAGGGGGATTTTGGCTAAAGCAAGCCATATGCCGGTAGAAAGGCGTAAAGTGTGGTGGGGCCCGTCAAAAATTTTCTCTGTTTAATTTACAGGGAGGCCCAAAGGGTGGTCCCGCAACAACACTTTTTTAACCTGCATGGACTGAAATGGGGACGCTGCTACCCAAAAAATTTTGTGGATGGATTTTGCAATGATGCAAAGATCTTAGCCCCAGGGCCCTGGATCTCTTTGGGGATTGTTAGGGGGAAACCCTTTAGCGACTATGCTTGCGGTGAGGGCATTGAATTAGAAAAAGCTTGCATACCTTGTAGCATATCCAACTTGGGTTTTCAGACCCCGGAGTCAGTACACAATTTGGGTTGGGAACAGGAACCCTGATCTCGATCAACAAGAGTATTTTGAGATGTTGGTACTTATGCAGAAGGACCAAGTTATGGTCTAAAACTTTATACTGCCCGTTTTTTCTAGGCCTTTGGGGTCCGTTTGAGTTTTATAAAAGTCTCTTCAGGATTTTGGGGTACGTTGGAGGACCCTGTGTCCAACCGACAGCGCACCCTGGACTGGGATGGGGCCTGTCACTTGCATAATCGGGGTCTCCACCTAGCACCAGTCGTTTTCCTTTTGGGACCCCGCCCCCCAAAGGGTTTTCTCTTTCGAGACAATCCTTGGGAGGAGGGCCCCCGGGGGCGAACAACATCAAGGTTGGAGCTTGACGAGACCGTCACAGGAATTTGAGGGGCCGATGCCTGCCTGGATACTCCCATGAGGGCCCCCCGTGACTGGAAGCGAGGGTGGATGCGCCCTGCGCTTCGTGTTATGATGATATATATATTATAATATATAATATATTATTAATATATTATATATACATATATATATATTATAAATAATATATATATACAATAAATTATTACAAAAAAGCCGTAGAGTTTGGTCATGGGTTCCTTTTTTTTGGGGGGGAAAAGACTAAAAAACGCCTTTCCCGGGGGAAGGGAAATTTTTGGGGGGGGCTTTAAAAGGGAAAAGCAAGCCCCTAAAATTTAAAAGGGGGGGGCCGGAAAAAAAGGGGGGAAAAGGGTTTGAAAAATTTGGGGACTCCTTTTTTTGGGGCCTAGGCGTCTTGTTTCTTTATTAAAAGTTTTCCAATTTGGGGGTACATTAAGACTTCCCCAACCACGGATGGGGGACCCTTGGCGGCACCAAACAGATTAAAAAGACAAGGTTTCTTTAAAACCTTTGGGCAAAGGTGTCCCTTTGCCGGAAACCGGGGAAAGACCAAAAAAAATTTTCAAGGTTGGGGGTTACGAGGACCTTTGTCACAAGGTTAAGCTGGGCCGAGTTTCCGGATTCCCTGGGGGGATGGCGGGCGGAATGGTCCCCGGCATCCCGTGGAGGAGGGGAAAAAAAAAAATTTGTTTTTTTAAAAATTAAAATTTTTAAAAATTTGGGAAAAAAAGGGGGGTTAAAAACCGGTATTTTCCCTAAGTAGAGAAATTCTAAATATATAAAACTAAAAAAAACTTTTTAAAAATATAAATAATAATATAATATAATATAATATTAAATAATATATATCAAATAATATTATAGAAATAATAAAATAAGGTTTAAAAATAATAAAAAAATATAATTAAAAAATAATATTATATAATAAAGAAAAAATAGAGATTAAAATTAAAAAAAAATAAAAATAAATAAATTATATTTTAAAATTAAATTATTGAAAAAATATATTTTTAAAAAATAAAATATATGTAAATAATAATAATATATATATAGAGTATATAATATATATATATAATATTATATTATATTATATATAAAAATATAATATATATATATAATATATATATATATATATATATAAATATTATAAATATATATGTTATAATATAATATATATTATAATATATATAGTATATATATATATGAAATATAATATATATATATTTTTGTATAAAATTATAGGGTTATATTATATATATGTATATATATATATATATATATATTATTAAATATATATATATATATTATCTCATAACGACGGAAGGCAGGGCCCCGCATCCATCCTTCGTTCCAGTCACGAGGGCCCCCTCATGGGAGTATCCAGGCAGGCCATCGGCCATCTTAATTCCTGTGACAGGTCTGTCAAGTGCCCAACCCTTTGATTGTTTTCGCCCCACGGGCCCCCAAAGGTTGCTCGCAAAGAGACAACCTGATGGGCAGGGTCATCCACAAGGAACGAGCTAGGGGTAGGTGGAGACCCCGATTATGCAAGTGAAGGCCCCTGCCGTCCACGGTGCAACTTCGGTTGGGCACATGGTCCCGCCCAAGTACCCCATAATCAGGAAGAGACTGTTATAAAAGGGATCAAGACGAGACCAAGGGCCCTAGAGCAAAAAAGGGATTTCAAGGGGTTTTAGACAATAAAATGGTCTTTGCATAAGTACCCCATTCCCAAATACTCTTTTGATCGAGATCATGGTTCCCGTTGCCCGACCAAATTGTGTACTGACTCCGTGGGCTGACAACCAGAGATAGGGGACTATGCTACAAAGGTATGAAAAGCTTTTTCTAACTTCAATGTCCTCACCGCAAGCATAGATCGACTGAACGGTTTCCCTAACAAGTCCCCAAAGATCCAGGAGGCCTCTAGGGCTAGATCTTGCATCATTGCTAAATGCATCCACACAGACTTTTGGTAGCAGCTGTCCCCATTATCCAGTCCATGCGGGTGTTGAAAAGTGTTGTTGCAAGGACACAGCCTCCCTTTCACCTGTGAATAACAGGAGAGAAGTTTGACAGGCCCCCCCCACACTTTACAGCACTTTCAGTACCGGCATATAGGTTTGCTATTAGGCTCAGAATCTCCCTTCTTGAGGTCGATGTGGCTGCAAGGACCCATGACCAAACTCATGACGGCGTTCTACATTACTCAAAGTGCTAATATATGGTCTACTGTGGACTTGCCAGGAGTGAACCCAGACTGCTCCAGTCTCTGGTGCCTTAGTAGGTGGATGCAGATCTATTTCAGAAGAATGCGAGGGGAAAAACTTTGCCTGGTATGCTGAGCGGTAATGCCAAGGTAGTTGCTACAGCCCCAACGATCCCTTTTCCATATCAAGGGGGATGACCAAATCTCTCAACAGGTCTGGAGAATGGTACCAGACTGCCAGATATGAACCCCAACATGTTTCTGAGATGATCTGTCTATCTACTGAGTGGACTGTAGTCATCTGCGAGGAGGGCTTAGAGTTCAGCTTTCTCCGGGCTTGGTAGGCAGGGCGAAGGTCATTTATTAAGAAATGGTCTTCAATTCCTCAGCAAGATCCTGATGAACTGTTCCTTGTCCTTCTCAGCAGTGTCCGACCCCTATGTACCAAAGAGTGACACAAGATTTGTTTTGCCATTCTGCCAAGCAATGCAGCATGCTTCACTGGCCTCATTGTCTCCAGGGAGAGGGAAATTCTGCCTTGCCCTCGGGCATAGTCCTGGGCTGTTTCAAGTGCTTGCATTTGAAAAAACTCCCACAGAGCAACGGGGTCTGTCAGGTTATCAAGTTCTGTGAATCGATCCGGGGACTGCCATGGTGAACCTACAGGCACATTCCTCCTTCCTCAAACTGTCTAAGTGAAACACCTTAGAGTGGCCACTGGAGGGATGGGGAGTTTTAAAGGGTGGACCTTTTGTGTAGTCACAACCAGCCTAGGGCCCACTGCCACAGAACTCAGATTTTGGAAAACTCTACATTTCTGGAGGATCCTCCACTGCGTGCTAACAAGAATGTGGTCAATTCCTTGGCCAATGTCCCCAAATATTGCTAAAACCCATGTCCAGAGATTCTCATTCTCTGGGCCCTAGCAAATTCCAGGAAGAGGCTGTTCTCGCTGCTTGGATCAGCTCCCGAGCCATAGGGGCCAACAGACATTTCATAGCCAGTTCAATCACAGCTGGATACTGAATGAAGTCGCCCAGGACAATGCAAATATCTTGCTGGGAGCAATTGTCTGCTACGAATTTTGAATTTGACGTAGAACGCCTTTTTCATTTTGAGTTTGCAAACATCAGTGGGAGCATACACAGCAATAAGGGGACATAAACCCCCAAAAAGCATGCTTCAGTCTCAATCCCATTATACGCTCATCAACTAGTGTTACTCAACACAGAGGGTTGAAGTTCGCTGGAGATGGCTATGGCTATCCCCAGAGGTGATGACTATTGCTGCAGCCCAACCAGTAATAGGTGTACCCACCAATACTGATCGTGCTTCTGCAGGTTTTCTCACCTCAGAGGGGCAGCCATTGAACTCCCAATCACTCCAATTCCCTCGATAGCAGAGGTAACTGCTCATCCTGCGCCAAGACAAGATGTTCTAAGCACCTACCTGGATAGCTCGCCTGAGGATAAGCCTTAGGAGGTTGCTCCAGGTGTACACCACCTCTGCCACTCCCCTCCCCCAAATATAGGCGATCGGCAGACTGTGGGGCCCCCATCTGCTGTGGAGTTCCCTAGGGCTTTGTCCACAAGCCTCATGTTGGGTTGGCGCTTGCCGGCCACAGGCAGGAAAAGGGGACTCATGTTCCCATCCTGTGCCCCTACATTTGCCTCCCAACGGGACCCACAGCCCCCCTCGTTTGCTGGGTGGAAGGGACAGCACCCCTTTCCCCAGATACCCATTTTTTATAGACTTTGGGCCGGTGATTATTCTGGGGGGAGGAGGGCTGGCAATGCCCACCTCCCCCGAGCTGCTCAATTTCCCAGGGTGGCTAAGGGGAGCTGTGTTACAGAGCCAGGGCATGTCCACATATGGTGGGTCATGGCTCCATACCTCTGGGGTCTCCTGCTGCTCCGAAAACAACCACAGTTAGGCCTGGGACGGCAAGTTGCTCCATATCCATGGGTGGCCACGAGGAGGAACTGCAGAAGTCTTGATGATGTAGATTGATTGATTGATTATTTCAAATTATCTGCTGTGTCAACACTAAGGTCATTAGCGGTGAATACCTTGCTAAATAGAAATATTAAAATATTTAAAACTTTAAAAATGTATCAATAAATATCTTAGAAATAACAATAAATATATTAAAAATCAAAGCATAAATATTATGCTGTAAGTGTATAAGATCATTGCATAAATATTAATATTTTCAATAAAATTCAATTATGCATAGTCTCCCTAAGGAAATTAATAAGATCCTCTATGTCACAATCCTACCTCAATACATTTTTCAGTGTATATGGGGGAGACAAGTACATACATCTTTGGTCTAAGAATGTTGCACATCTTTCCACTACATGTGCGACTGGTAATGGCTCTTGGCATCCCTCACAAAGTTGCTTCACTTTTACCCATCATATGGGCCATGAGTCGTCTATGTGCCTGATTTTTAGTCTCGTCAAAACAACTTCTACTTCCAGTTTGGGGGGGATGCTGGTCACCCAACTGTCAAGGTCCTCTAATCTTTCGTAGTTTGTTTCTAGAGGTGTTTCCTCCATTGTTCCTTCCATTTATCAAGAAGACAGCTCCTGATGCTGGGTTTCAGGCTGGTGTGTGGGAGAGGAAAACGAGCATCACAGGGCTGAGCAGCAGCTGCCTTGGTCTTCCGATCAGCTCGCTCATTCGCACTGATACCAACATGCGCTGGCACCCAACACAGTTATCTTTTTACGTGTTGACATCAGTGCAAGCCAATCTTTAATCTCCCTCACTGCTGGATGTGATGAGTTTAAGCTCTTGATTGCTTGCAAGGCACTACGAGAGTCACAATATATTACAATAGAATGGTTTGTAAGATCTCTAGTCATCTTAACTGCTGTAAGGATGGCATGTAACTCTGCAGTGAAGATTGAGGCTGCTAGAGAAAGACTGCCAAATGCAGTCTTCCTTATGCTCACTGCTACAAATCCCATGCCATTTTCAGATTTCGAACCATCTGTATATATTGTATCTGATCCTTGGTACTTAAAAATGTGTTGAAGAAATCTCTCTCTGACTTCTGCTTCAGATCTCTCCCCTTTCACAATTCCGACCAAATCCAGCTCGGATTGATCAGTCCATGGGGGGAATTGAGAAATTCCAACAGCCAGAACCTTAGTGAGATTTAAATTAATATCTTCCTCAAGATTCCTCATTCTCATATCATAGGCTCAGCTATCCTCAAGGGGTTAAAAATCAGTATGGATGTAGAAGACCCTGTAATCCTTTGTAGCCTCGTGTAGTAAATCAGGTTCAGGTAGTCCTGGTGTAATGAAAGAGGTGGTTCTCTGCTCTCAGCATACAGGGACTCCACGGGTGAAGACCTGAAAGCCCCAGTACAGATCCTGAGAGCTTAATCATGAACCGAGTCCAACATCCGGAAAACAGTGGGAGTTGCAGATGAATAAGCCTCACATCCACAGTTTATTATGAATAAGCACTTGGTAAAGCCATAGAAATGTTGTGTGGTCTGCACCCAAAGAAAGATGTGAAAGAACCCGCAAAATACTAAGAGCTTTGTAGCCTTCACCTTTAACCGTTTGATGTGAGACACCCATGTAAGGCTTGAGTCAAAAATTAGACCCAAATACTTCACCTCTTTGACAAAATGCAGTGGGTTTGCTCCTAAATAGAGGGAAGGATGAAAATGCATAGCCATTATCTTGCTTGGAGAAAATGTATTCCCATGGTATGTTGCCCACTGTACAACCTGATATATTGCAGTCTGCATGTGTCCTTGCACATCCTGTAAGCAGTACAGTGTAAAGTCATCCACATACTGATTACATGAGACAGCACTTGGAACGACCTTTACAATGTCATATATAGCAATGACAAACAGGGTCACACTTAAGATACTCCCTTGTGGGACCCCTTCCAAGTTAGAGAAATGGTTTCCCACCCAAACTATAAACTTTCTGTAAGCAAGGAAACTTTGTATGAAGGTAGGTAATGCTCCTCCTAAACCAGTGTCATAAAGCTTCATGAGTATGCCATGCTTCCAAGTAGTATCGTAAGCCTTTTCAAGGTCAAAGAAGACTGCCAACATGTGACATTACTGTGCGAAGGAAATCTGTATAGCAGTCTGTGGTCGATCTCAATTTTCTAAACCCATATTGATATGGGGTCAGCACGTTATCCTTTTCTAGCAGCCATGTCAACCTGAAGTTTACCATTTTCTCCATCAGCTTGCACATGTAGCTGGTGAGAGAAATTGGTCTGTAATTCCCTGGTATGGAAGCATTCTTGCCAGGTTTAGGGACAAGAATGATTATGGCCTCTTTTCATGTCGATGGTACTGTGTCCTCCCTATAGATCCTATTGAATAGGTCCAACAGGAACTTTTGGGGGCTCTCTGGTAAGTGAGATATCATTTGGCATGGAATATCATCACTTCCTGGGGCAGTCTTACAGCGAAGCTGCAAAGCAGAGTCCATCTCCATGCGTAAAAATGGCAAGTTGTAAGGAAGTTCTGATGTAATCCTACTGAAGAACGACATTGGGTGTCTTTCCTGTTCAGCTCGAAGAGAGTGAGAATCAGGCAGTGTAAGATACTCCAGAGGAGATCTCTGCCATGAATTTAGCTAGCTCATTTGCAACATCTTTTTCATCTGTGAGGATTATGCCATCTATTTTCAGAGCAGGCAGTGACATGGATGTGCTCTTTCCAGCAATCTTATGCAACATGTCCCATGCTAAGGGGGTCCCAGAGTTAATCAAGGAGACATGCTGTCTCTACGACGTCCAACCTCCTTTTAGCCTCCTGACCTTAGCTTGTGTCTATTTATAATGGATCAAGGTTCCATCACTGGGGCATCATTCCATCTGCCTTAATGCAGCTTGTTGGCATTCATCAGACCATCATGGTAGCAGAAGTCGACAGTACTGCCCACTACTTTTGGGAATGGATGCTTCTACTGCAAGGTCAATTCGTGATATGAAGTGATTAACAGCATCTTGAACACACTGGAAACCATTCACAGATCCTTGCAATACTGCAATAATTTACAAAGATTCCAGTCCGCATGTTCAAGTCGCCACCTCTGCTAGAATACCATTCACTTCTCCAAAAGCATTGGAAAGGGGTCGCTTCCATGTAAGTTTTCCATGACCTGCCAGGTGAAATTCAACTGTGAATCAGGGGAACCAGTTGACATGTCTGTTTTGGAGAATGTCCCAGTTTGAATTTGGAAATGTGTGGTAGTGTCACTGTTCAGTAAAACTGCACCTACTCTTGAGAACAAGGACTCCAAGGCCTTTCCTCGAGGGTTGCACAAAGTGTCTCTCCAGAGGTGGTGTCGACCACTGAAATCTCCAAAGAGTAGAAATGGATGTGGCAACTGCCCAAGTACATCTTACAAATCATCTATGTAAGATTATGTGGAGGAAGTAGATGGATGCAACAGTGTAAGGTCGTGTCAAGCTATCTCACAGCTTCAAGTGCAATACCATCGCAGGTGGATGCCTGGAAGGAATATCCTGACAACCATAATGCTACTCCTCCTTATGAGGTCCCATAATGGGCTTGAATTCAGAATCTCTCAAGGGAATGGATGATTTTCCTGGTTATATCTCTTAGGCATACACAAA
>NC_051389.1:35053759-35060319 GCF_015228065.2 Penaeus monodon
GACTTCTGCAGTTCCTCCTCGTGGCCACCCATGGATATGGAGCAACTTGCAGTCCCAGGCCTAACTGTGGTTGATTTCGGAGCAGCAGGAGACCCCAGAGGTATGGAGCCAGGACCCCCCAGTATGTGGACATGCCCTGGCTCTGTAACAACAGCTCCCCCTTAGCCACCCTGGGGAAATTGAGCAGCTCGGGGGAGGTGGGCATTGCCAGCCCTCCTCCCCCAGAATAATCACCGGCAATGTCTATAATAAATGGATATGCTGGGGGAAAGGGGTGCTGTCCCTTCCACCCAGCAAACGAGGTGGGCTGTGGGTCCCGTTGGGAGGCAAATGTAGGGGCACAGGATGGGAACATGAGTCACTTTTCCTGCCTGTGGCCGGCAAGCGCCAACCAACATGAGGCTTGTGGGACAAAGCCCTAGGGAACTCCACAGCAGATGGGGGGCCCACAGTCTGCCGATCGCCTATATTTGGGGCAGTGGGAGTGGCAGAGGTGGTGTACACCTGGAGCAACCTCCTAAGGCTTATCCTCAGGCGAGCTATCCAGGTAGGTGCTTAGAACATCTTGTCCTTGCGGCAGGATGAGCAGTTACCTCTGCTATCGAGGGAATTGGAGTGATTGGGAGTTCAATGGCTGCCCTCTCTGAGGTGAGAAAACCTGGCAGAAGCACGATCAGTATTGGTGGGTACACCTATTACTGGTTGGGCTGCAGCAATAGTCATCACCTCTGGGGAGTAGCCATAGCCATCTCCAGCGAACTTCAACCCTCTGTAGTTGAGGTAACACTAGTTGATGAGTGTATAATGGCATTGAGACTGAAGCATGCTTTTGGCTTCATGTCTCTTATTGCTGTGTATGCTCCTACTGATGTTTGCAAACTCAAAGTGAAAGAGGCGTTCTACGTCAAATTCATATTCGTAGCAGACAATTGCTCCCGGCAAGATATTTGCATTGTCCTGGGCGACTTCATTGCAGTATCCAGCTGTGATTGAACTGGCTATGAAATGTCTTTTGGCCCCTATGGCTCGGGAGCTGATCCAAGCAGCGAGAACAGCCTCTTCCTGGAATTTGCTAGGTCCCAGAGAATGAGAATCTCTGGACATGGTATAGCAATATGGGTACATTGGCCAAGGAGATTGACCACATTCTTGTTAGCACGCAGTGGAGGATCCTCCAGAACTGTAGAGTTTACCAAGTGCTGAGTTCTGTGGCAGTGGCCATAGGCTGGTTGTGACTACACAACAGGTCCACTTCAAAACTCCCCATCCCTCCAGTGGCCACTCTAAGGTGTTTCACTTAGACAGTTTGAGGAAGGAGGAATGTGCCTGTAGGTTCACCATGGCAGTCTCTGATCGATTCACAGAACTTGATAACCTGACAGACCCAGTTGCTCTGTGGGAGTTCTTCAAGTGCAAAGCACTTGAAGCAGCCCAGGACTATGCCCGAGGGCAAGGCAGAATTCCATCTCCCTGGAGACAATGGAGGCCAGTGAAGCATGCTGCATTGCTTAGCAGAATGGCAATCAAGTCTTGTGTCACTCTTTGGTGCATAGGGCTCGGACACTGCTGAGAAGGGACAAGGAACAGTTCATCAGGAATCTTGCTGAGGAAGTTGAAGACCATTTCTTAATAAATGACCTTCGCCCTGCCTACCAAGCCCGGAGAAAGCTGAACTCTAAGCCCTCCTCGCAGATGACTACAGTCCACTCAGTAGATGGACAGATCATCTCAGATCATGTTGGGGTTCATATCTGGCAGTCTGGTACCATTCTCCCAGACCTGTTGAGAGATTTGGTCATCCCTCTCTGGATATGGAAAAGGGATCGTTGGGACTGTAGCAACTACCTTGGCATTACACTGCTCAGCATACCAGGCAAAGTTTCCGCTCGCATTCTTCTGAAATAGATCTGCATCCACCTACTAAGGCACCAGAGACTGGAGCAGTCTGGGTTCACTCCTGGCAAGTCCACAGTAGACCATATATTAGCACTTCGAGTAATTGTAGAACGCCGTCATGAGTTTGGTCATGGGTTCCTTGCAGCCTACATCGACCTCAAGAAGGGAGATTCTGAGCCTAATAGCAAGCCTATATGCCGGTACTGAAAGTGCTGTAAAGTGTGGTGGGGGCCTGTCAAACTTCTCTCCTGTTAATTCACAGGTGAGGCAAGGCTGTGTCCTTGCAACAACACTTTTCAACACCTGCATGGACTGGATAATGGGCACAGCTGCTACCAAAAGTCTGTGTGGATGCATTTAGCAATGATGCAAAGATCTTAGCCCTAGAGGCCTCCTGGATCTCTTTGGGGACTTGTTAGGGGAATCCGTTCAGTCGATCTATGCTTGCGGTGAGGACATTGAAGTTAGAAAAAGCTTTGCATACCTTTGTAGCATAGTCCATATCTCTGGGTTGTCAGACCACGGAGTCAGTACACAATTTGGTCTGGCAACAGGAACCATGATCTCGATCAACAAGAGTATTTCGAGATGTTGGTACTTATGCAGAAGGACCAAGTTATGTGTCTACAAGGCCTTGATACTGCCAGTTTTGCTCTATGGACCTTGGAGTCTCGTCTTGATGCCTTTTATAACAAGTCTCTTCACTGGATTATGGGGTACAGTTGGCAGGACCATGTGTCCAACCGACAGCTGCACCGTGAGACTGGCATGGGACCTGTCACTTGCATAATCAGGGATCTCCACCTAGCACCTAGCTCGTTTCCTTGTGGATGACCCTGCCCATCAGGTTGTCTCTTTGCGAGACAATCCTTGGTGGAGGAGGCCCGTGGGACGAACACACATCAAGGCTTGGGCAGCTTGACGAGACCTGTCACGAGGAATTAGAGATGGGCCGATGGCCTGCCTGGATACTCGCCATGAGGGACCCTCGTGACTGGAAGCGAAGGATGGATGCGGCCATGCGCTTCCGTCGTTGATGATGATATATATATATATATATATATATATATATATATATATATATAATATATAAAATAATATATACATATATAATATAATAGTAATATAGATATATATATAGATATATATAGATAAATATATATAGATATATATAAAATATATCTACGATATATATATAGATATTATATATATATGAATATATAATATATATATATAAAATATATATATTAATATATATATAGATATATAGATATATATATATATATTTTATAATATATGATATATATATATATATATATATATATATAATATAGTATATATATAGTATATAGATATATATATGTATATATATATATATATGTATATATATATATATATATATATATATATATATATATATATATATATATATATCATCATCAACGACGGAAGCGCATGGCCGCATCCAGCCTTCGCTTCCAGTCACGAGGGTCCCTCATGGCGAGTATCCAGGCAGGCCATCGGCCCATCTCTAATTCCTCGTGACAGGTCTCGTCAAGCTGCCCAAGCCTTGATGTGTGTTCGTCCCACGGGCCTCCTCCACCAAGGATTGTCTCGCAAAGAGACAACCTGATGGGCAGGGTCATCCACAAGGAAACGAGCTAGGTGCTAGGTGGAGATCCCTGATTATGCAAGTGACAGGTCCCATGCCAGTCTCACGGTGCAGCTGTCGGTTGGACACATGGTCCTGCCAACTGTACCCCATAATCCAGTGAAGAGACTTGTTATAAAAGGCATCAAGACGAGACTCCAAGGTCCATAGAGCAAAACTGGCAGTATCAAGGCCTTGTAGACACATAACTTGGTCCTTCTGCATAAGTACCAACATCTCGAAATGCTCTTGTTGATCGAGATCATGGTTCCTGTTGCCAGACCAAATTGTGTACTGACTCCGTGGTCTGACAACCCAGAGATATGGACTATGCTACAAAGGTATGCAAAGCTTTTTCTAACTTCAATGTCCTCACCGCAAGCATAGATCGACTGAACGGATTCCCCTAACAAGTCCCCAAAGAGATCCAGGAGGCCTCTAGGGCTAAGATCTTTGCATCATTGCTAAATGCATCCACACAGACTTTTGGTAGCAGCTCTGCCCATTATCCAGTCCATGCAGGTGTTGAAAAGTGTTGTTGCAAGGACACAGCCTTGCCTCACCTGTGAATTAACAGGAGAGAAGTTTGACAGGCCCCCACCACACTTTACAGCACTTTCAGTACCGGCATATAGGCTTGCTATTAGGCTCAGAATCTCCCTTCTTGAGGTCGATGTAGGCTGCAAGGAACCCATGACCAAACTCATGACGGCGTTCTACAATTACTCAAAGTGCTAATATATGGTCTACTGTGGACTTGCCAGGAGTGAACCCAGACTGCTCCAGTCTCTGGTGCCTTAGTAGGTGGATGCAGATCTATTTCAGAAGAATGCGAGCGGAAACTTTGCCTGGTATGCTGAGCAGTGTAATGCCAAGGTAGTTGCTACAGTCCCAACGATCCCTTTTCCATATCCAGAGAGGGATGACCAAATCTCTCAACAGGTCTGGGAGAATGGTACCAGACTGCCAGATATGAACCCCAACATGATCTGAGATGATCTGTCTATCTACTGAGTGGACTGTAGTCATCTGCGAGGAGGGCTTAGAGTTCAGCTTTCTCCGGGCTTGGTAGGCAGGGCGAAGGTCATTTATTAAGAAATGGTCTTCAACTTCCTCAGCAAGATTCTTGATGAACTGTTCCTTGTCCCTTCTCAGCAGTGTCCGAGCCCTATGTACCAAAGAGTGACACAAGACTTGATTGCCATTCTGCCAAGCAATGCAGCATGCTTCACTGGCCTCCATTGTCTCCAGGGAGATGGAATTCTGCCTTGCCCTCGGGCATACCAATGGAGTCCTGGGCTGCTTCAAGTGCTTTGCACTTGAAGAACTCCCACAGAGCAACTGGGTCTGTCAGGTTATCAAGTTCTGTGAATCGATCCGAGACTGCCATGGTGAACCTACAGGCACATTCCTCCTTCCTCAAACTGTCTAAGTGAAACACCTTAGAGTGGCCACTGGAGGGATGGGGAGTTTTGAAGTGGACCTGTTGTGTAGTCAGAACCAGCCTATGGCCACTGCCACAGAACTCAGCACTTTGGTAAACTCTACAGTTCTGGAGGATCCTCCACTGCGTGCTAACAAGAATGTGGTCAATCTCCTTGGCCAATGTACCCATATCGCTATACCATGTCCAGAGATTCTCATTCTCTGGGACCTAGCAAATTCCAGGAAGAGGCTGTTCTCGCTGCTTGGATCAGCTCCCGAGCCATAGGGGCCAACAGACATTTCATAGCCAGTTCAATCACAGCTGGATACTGCAATGAAGTCGCCCAGGACAATGCAAATATCTTGCCGGGAGCAATTGTCTGCTACGAATATGAATTTGACGTAGAACGCCTCTTTCACTTTGAGTTTGCAAACATCAGTAGGAGCATACACAGCAATAAGAGACATGAAGCCAAAAGCATGCTTCAGTCTCAATGCCATTATACGCTCATCAACTAGTGTTACCTCAACTACAGAGGGTTGAAGTTCGCTGGAGATGGCTATGGCTACTCCCCAGAGGTGATGACTATTGCTGCAGCCCAACCAGTAATAGGTGTACCCACCAATACTGATCGTGCTTCTGCCAGGTTTTCTCACCTCAGAGAGGGCAGCCATTGAACTCCCAATCACTCCAATTCCCTCGATAGCAGAGGTAACTGCTCATCCTGCCGCAAGGACAAGATGTTCTAAGCACCTACCTGGATAGCTCGCCTGAGGATAAGCCTTAGGAGGTTGCTCCAGGTGTACACCACCTCTGCCACTCCCACTGCCCCAAATATAGGCGATCGGCAGACTGTGGGGCCCCCCATCTGCTGTGGAGTTCCCTAGGGCTTTGTCCCACAAGCCTCATGTTGGGTTGGCGCTTGCCGGGCCACAGGCAGGAAAAGTGACTCATGTTCCCATCCTGTGCCCCTACATTTGCCTCCCAACGGGACCCACAGCCCACCTCGTTTGCTGGGTGGAAGGGACAGCACCCCTTTCCCCCAGCATATCCATTTATTATAGACATTGCCGGTGATTATTCTGGGGGGAGGAGGGCTGGCAATGCCCACCTCCCCCGAGCTGCTCAATTTCCCCAGGGTGGCTAAGGGGGAGCTGTTGTTACAGAGCCAGGGCATGTCCACATACTGGTGGGTCATGGCTCCATACCTCTGGGGTCTCCTGCTGCTCCGAAATCAACCACAGTTAGGCCTGGGACTGCAAGTTGCTCCATATCCATGGGTGGCCACGAGGAGGAACTGCAGAAGTCTTGATGATGTAGATTGATTGATTGATTATTTCAAATTATCTGCTGTGTCAACACTAAGGTCATTAGCGGTGAATACCTTGCTAAATAGAAATATAAAATATTTAAAACTTTAAAAATGTATCAATAAATATCTTAGAAATAACAATAAATATATTAAAAATCAAAGCATAAATATTATGCTGTAAGGTAAAGAATCTTTTTTCAATAATTCAATATGATAGTCTCCAAGAAATTAATAAGATCCTCTATGTCAAATCCTACCTCATACATTTTCAGGCA
>NC_051389.1:35060419-35078189 GCF_015228065.2 Penaeus monodon
TGTAATTGTCGTTGTGTGTGTATCAGTGTAATGGTTATATGTGTCATATATATATAGATAAATGATTAATAAATCAATCATATATATATATATATTATATAATATGTATAGAAATGTATATATGTGGTATAACATACATATTCATATATAGTATATATAGTATAATGATATATAGATATATATATATTATATATATGCTTCATATATGTAATCTATGTGTATACAATTATTTTTTATGTATATAGTCCATGTATGTATATGGTGTATCAGACACACCACCATTATGTATTAAATATCTATATATAATAATGATAATATAAATAATTATAGTAGTATATATAGTATTTATGTGTGGTGTATGTAGAGATATATAAAAACATGAATATTATATACTTATTATATTTCATAACCACATACGAACTACGCACAAAACACACACCCCAACACACAAGACACAACACACACACAGACACACACAACACCACCACACACCCCACACACCCACCACACACCCAAACACCACACACCACCCACACCACACAACCACACACCACAACATATATACATCAATATATATAATAGATAAATATATATGAATATATATCTATATATACTAATACACAATATCATATATATAATATATGTGCGTAGTGTGTGTGTGTGTGTGTGATGTGTGTGTGTGGTGTGTGGTGTGGGTTGTATTGTGTGTGTGTGTGTGTATGTGTGTGTGTAAGGTGTATGATAAGGTATATATATAAGTATAAAAATATAATGTTATCATATATGATAGATATATATACAATAAAATATATATATAATATATTTAATATATATATATATATGTGTATGTATGTGTGTGTATGTTATTTATCATATGTGTCATATATATATATATATAATATTATAGATAGTATATATATATATATATAATATATAGTATGTATATATATAAATATATATAATTAGGTATATGTTATATATATTATACATATTTATAATATATGTATAACAGAATAGAGTTACACAAGTATTTACCCTTACACATTTTTCTATAGGCACAATACAGCAGAGGGGTAAAACAGCATGTCACCTGCACGATTACAGACTTTCTAATATAACACAGGGCAACACAAAGTACATCCATCAGGTCACAGAGAGGGCCGACACAAGGTCTTTCACAGAGAGCACACCCAACTGCGTCTCTCTTGGCTTGTTCCTGTCGCTTCCTCCGCTCACAGCCATTGCGTCATGTTTGCCAGTCAGTCCTTTTCATGTTAACGCACATGTTTCGTACCGAGACAAACCCCCACTAATCCCCCCTATCAAGCGACGACCTCGTCCCCTGGCTCTGAACATATCTAACAGTGAAACAAACTACAAAAAATTTAATTACAATTAGATCCTCAGGGACCAAACCAAAATTCCTTTCAACAAAAAGTAACCATAATTGAAAATCAGTTTTCTCAGAAACCACAAGAGAATCTTTCATAATCCGGCGCGGGCTTTCTTCGCTCCGGCTGGGGGTCGCAGTCGCTCTGGATCGGAGGTGTGGCGGCAGGTATATTGCAGTGCAAACCCAGAGGGCTAATCTCCTGCCCCAAGACCCTGCTCATGGTCACCATTGACGTCAGTTTTGCATTGCGCATCGCCCTCACCGTCCAATGCGTCGTCTCCTAATGGAGGATCTCGGTCAGCGTCCTTCCACGTCCCATCATTGCCCAGATACTTACTCTACTGGGTCTAACGTCTTCTTTTCTTTTTCAACCATGGCCCCCAGGAGTTGCTCCATGGCCCATGGTAACCGCCACAAGCAGGGTTCCACGTGGACAACAGATGTCGTTTTCTCCCCAACCCACACTATTCGAAACCCTCATGCGAACTCAATACCTGAAAACATTTGAGCTATTCTTGGGAGCTAAGAGTTTGAGGTTGGCCTTACACTCAAGACGCTGAGTAACTAATCCTCCAAACCGCTCCACAGCTCTCCCTCAAAGGTGTCCCGAAGACGATAGACTCATCAATGTAGACAAAGCGCCGATACTTTCCACTTCCACATCCACATAACACACTCGTCCATCAGAACGCGCGAAACAAAACGGGTACAAATCTAGGCAGAGAACCATGTGTTAGAGGGCATGATGACGTTGAGAGTTGCCCATGCCTTGCCTGAAAGGAAAAGGAAAAGTTTTTGGGCTTGTCCCCCCCGAAAATCTCCACCTGGTGAAAACCCGATTTTCAGGTCGGTGGGAAAACCCCACCTGGCCCCCCCCAAGCTTTCAGTGGGTCATAAATTCTCGGGAAGGGTATGAGTCCTTGATATCTGTCTTCGGGCCCCCTTACTCCACACAGAAGCGTTGTGTCGTCCTTTTTTTTTTTTTTTTTCACCAGGATTTACCGCTGAGCCTTTGGGCCTGTCCCCATTCAACCCCCCCCTTGCCGCCAGCTCATTGACAGTGCACTGCTCTCTTCTCGCCTGGGGGTTGCAATCGTCGGGGGGGGGGGGGGGGGGCTCTTGATGGGCAAAAAAATTTGGGTGTTAAGCGGTGTTTCCAGATCCTGTGGGGCCCGGGTTCAAGTCACCCTGCTAAACAATCTGCATACTGAGCAGGGTTTGGGGGCCATCTTCTCTGTCTGGCTCCGTCAGGTTAGCGGGTCGGGGGCCCCCAAAGTCCTCAAGGAAGTCAGGCAAGGGCCCCCCACCCCAAACCCAATTTTCCCTCCCCCCCCAACAACTCTTCTGGATGCTCCCTTCCTCACAAATGCCGCTTTGCACAGCTGGCCCCTTTGGGGGCCCTTATCGGAGAAGTTAAAACAAACCGGTAATAACCCTCCCCTGGTCCAAAAAGGGCTCCCCCCAAAAACCGTTTTACGCCATAAGCCAGCTGCGGGTTTTTTGGATGGGCTCCACGGGGCCCTTACTCCACGATCACTCTTGAATCAAAAAAACCGGATTCTAGACTCTCCCCTGGGGGAAAGGTGCGGCGCTCACCGTAACACCCTGCCAGCCAAACCTTAGAAGAAAGGGGAAAACTTTTCACCTTTGCACCCTCCCCCGCTCCGTCCAAGGTCGACACCCGCCTTATCTCGTCAGGTAGTAAAAGCCCAGCAAGCAGGCTCGTCCGTTCGGCCAAAACACCGGAAAACCCGCTGCACTTTCCCCCACGCCAATACGACCCTCCACGGCCCTTGAGCTGCACAAAAATGCCCCCGTGAAACCAACAGTCTCTGTGGTGCGCTGGAATCCCTAGTGGCCAAAAATCAGGCCGCACTGGGATTTCTACCCGTGCCCAGTCAGGCGGCATGGCTTCCCATCTACTGAGCCCCCACCTGAAAGTGCGGTTCAATGGCAGCTTAAAAAAAGTGGGGGCCCCCCGGAACCGAGGTGGCTGGGTTTCCCCCCCTTTCTCCACCTGTCCGATTTTCCGCCGTCCCACTTCTTAGCCTTAGGACATGCACTAGGAGGTGACCATCCCTGCCACAGTCCTGCAGACTGCTGGAAGCATCGAATCCGGGGGGGGGGGTTGAGAGGAGGGTTTCCCGCTCCCCCTACCAAAAAAAAAACACGTCTGGGCCCTTTCCCCGCCCAGCCCAAACAAGCCTTGGAAAAAATGTCGGGCCACTTCCTAAATGCTACCTTCTCACCTTTAGCCTTCCGGGGCCCCGAGGTCATGGCGGGGCTGAGAAAATTTCCCTACCAAACTTTGCCTTAAGAAGGGCCTTAAAAATCCAAGGCCCTCGCCAGGCCACCTGCAGGTCCCAGGGGGCCTGTTGATAATTTGCGCTGCTGGCCCTGAAAGCTCAACAAGAAATCGCGGCCAGGCCACGACCCATTCTTCCGAAAGCCCGCAGGGTCGACCCCCTTACCAGCCCCCACATCCTGCCCAGCGGGAAAGGTCTCGCCATGCTCACGAGTCCGCTTCTTCAAGGGGCCAATAAAAACCCTGGGCCCCCTGGTGGGGTGCCCGAAAGGGCGTTTCAAAGCCCCGCCACGTGGGTAAAAAAGCTGTTGGGAGGGCGGCAATGCCCCCAAACTTCCACCGCGGGGCCCTTACTGTTACCACTGCGGGGCCCTTTTTTTTTTTGCCCCCTCCACCCCGGGCAGAGCCAGCTTTTAAAAATTGGGGCAACATAGCCTCCCGGCCACCCCCCCCTGTACCAGCTTTACCCCTCAAGAATGTCTGGAGCCGGGGGGTTTTGGGGGTGGAGAACCGTGCGTGAATAAACCCGGGGGGGGAAAGGGGGGGTGGGGTAGGCAACGAGGCGGTTGCCCGGGCCCGAGTTTGCCCCACCTTACCAAGGGAGCTTTTTCGATGGGTCCCCACCCTTTTCTTCAGCGACCATGGCTCGACACGACGCTGCGAGGCCCGGGGGTTCCCCCCCGGACCCCGGGGCAGACCCAGAAATCTGAACCCCTCTGGCATCGGTTGCCAAACCTCGTCTGCCTTCTTGCTCAACGTTACTACCCGGACGCCGCCTTTCCCCTTCACTTCCCTTTCCCTTGGGGCCTGAACCCCCCCCCCTTTCAGAGTCTGCACCCCTCCCATCATTTCCCCTTTCAGCGTTCCCAGGCCTTGTCGGTGTCTGCTGTTTTTTCCATCTTCACAGATGCAAAATTGCTCTTCACCTCAAAAAAATTGTTTCCTTGCCTTCCTTGCCCGCATCTCGACGAATGGGCGCCCGCGCGTGCCCCCTGTGTGAAATTTTTTACCTTGGCCTTTCCCCCCCTCATACCGGCCAGATGGCAGTGTTTTAGGTCCATCGCTCAGCTTTACCCCACTTTTGCCTGCCTCAGTATAGCCCTTTCCCTCATGGCTTTGGGGCCCCCATCTTTTTGGGCGAATGTAAACCGGCCTCTCTCATGATCAAAAAATCACAAAACCCATCCTGACACCCTTTTTTTTTGCGGCCGCTCGCTCTCTGCCACCAACAAAAGGCAGGCTAGGGAACAGCGTGCTATCCCCCCAAGGTCGTGAACACTGAAAACTCCCAAAAGGCACCTAGCAACCCCCGCGTCCGAAAACCAAAAGGGAAAAAAGCCATGGGAGGAGGGGGACGAAAAAAACACAAAATGACATCTTTCCTTTTTTTACACAAGGATTTACCCGACACTTTTCTATAGGCATAATACAGGTGGGAAACCAGAGCACCCCTGCTGTACCCTTTTAACAGGGGGAACACAAAATATATCAGGTCACAAGGGGACCCGAAAGGGTTTTCCCGGAGAGCAAAACCCAACTGGGTTTCTCTTTGGGTTGTTCCTCCCTCCTCCCCTCCACAGCCCTTTTCGTTGTTTCCCCCCGGCCCTTCTTTCATGGGTTTTTTAAAACATTTTCGGAAGAGGAAAAAACCCACTGGCGTAGCAAAAGATATATATATAATTTTTATAAAAAATATATATAATATATATATATGTTTATTTTTTTTGTATATATATATTATAATTTAATATATATAATAATATTATTTATTATATTATATATATTATATATTTTTAAAATTTTATTTATATATATATATATATATATTTTTTAATTTTTTATATAAATATATTTATATATATTTATTTATAATTTTTTTAGCCGATCGCCTCGTCTCTCTGCCCCAACACAAAGGGAGGCTAGGCAACGGGGTGGTTTTATACGGGGCGGAAACTGAAAGCTCCAAGAGGCACCCAACACCCAGCGTCCCCGAACCCAGAGAGGAAAAAGCCATGGGAGGCAGGGGGAGAATAAAAAACCCAAAAGACAGTCTTTTCCTTTTTTTACACAAGTTATTTTCCCCTACACTTTTTTATAGGCACAATACAGGGGGGAAAACCCGGGATGTCACACAGCAAATACACTTATACGGGCAACCAAAAATTATCAGGTCCAAGGGCACCCGAGGGCTTTACGGAGAGCACCCAAATCCGTCTCGGCTTGTTTTTCCCCTCCTCCCCTACGCCAGCGCTCTGTTTTTCCCCGGTCCCTTCTTTTAAAAATGCCCCGGGCTCCTTTTATGTTTAAAACAGTTTTGCCCAAAAGACAAAGACCCCCTGGCGTAGCAATATATTATATATATAATTAAAATATTTTTATATATTTTATATATATATATATAATATAATAAATATATATATTATTATTATTTTTTGTGTGTGTTTTGTGTGTGTGTGTGAAACATATTCATATATTTTTATATAAATAATATATATTATATAATATATATATATAATTTGTGAAATATTTTCATAAATAATATATATATATGTGGGGGGTGTGTGTGTGTGTGTGGGTGTGTGTGTGGGGTGGGTTTTTTTGTTGTTGGGGGTGTGTGTGTGTGTGTGTGGTGTGTATAAATATTCATAAATGTAAATATATATAGTAAACACCACATACTCATATATATATATTATTTTTATATTATATATATATATTAATTTTTTATATATATATATTGATGTATGTTGTTTTGTGTGTGTGTGTGTGTATACATTAATATTTTCATTTAGAAATTTATCACACACCCAACACACACACCACACCAACACACACACACACACACAAAAAAAATAATAAAATATTATATATATATATATATATTATATTTATTTATATTTTTTTTTTTATTGTGTCCCCCACACACACACACACAAACACACACACAAACACACACATATTATATATATATATATATATATTAAAATATATATTATATAATATAATAAATTATATATAATACAACCCTCTAATACTATATATAAAAATACATAATATTTAATTAATTAAATATATATATATATTATATTTATATTATTTTAATAATATAATATTAATTTTATATATAAAATAATTTTATATTTATATATATATTAATTAAAGATATATTTTTTATGTTATACATATATATATGTACACACACACCACACACACACACACACACACATATATATATATATATATATATATATATATATATGTATATATTTATTATATGTTATATCTATACATCTGAATTTATATGTATATATATATATACATGTATTGATATCTATGTACATATACCTCTATGTGTGTGTATATATATCTATATACTATATATATATATATATATATATATATATATATGAAATGCTATATATCTATCATATATTATATCATCTATCTATATATATATATATGTTTTGTGTGTGTGTGTTGTGTGTGTGTGTGTGTGTGTGTGTGTGTGTGTTGTGTGTGTGTACACACACACACACCACACCACACACCCCCCCCACAACACACACCACCACACACACACACCACACACACACACACACCACACCCCACACACCACACATATGGTATATAAACAAAAACTATGCACAAACTAGATTTTTTTCTTTAATCAGACAACAGAGAGAGACCTGAAGGTGAAACCCCAGAAGGATTTCGAAACTGTTGTCTGATTTTAATAAATCTAGTTCGTGCGTTTTTTTTTATAATATTAATGGTAGCATATATATATATATATATATTATATATATATATATATAATATATATATTTTATATATATATATATATTAATAGGACTATAATAATAGGACTATTAATATAATTTAATAGGACCATTCCTATTATAGATATATATGTGTGTGTGTGTGTGTGTGTGTGTGTGTGTGTGGTGTGTGTGTGTGTGTGTGTGTGTTGTGGTGTGTGTGTGTTTGAGTGTGTGAGTGTGAGAGCGCTGGTGCTTGTGTGTGTGAGCGTGCGTGTGTGCAAATCCATATCTATATCAATATATATATATATATATATTTATATATATAGAGAGATATGTTGTGTTTTGGTGTGTGTGTGTGTGTGTGTGTGTGTGTGTGTGTGTGTGTGTGTGTGTGTGTGTATGTATGAAATTTTATATATATATATATATATATATATAATATAATATCATATATATCTATATACATATACATATAAATACATGCATATACCTATTATATATATCTAGATATATATATATATTATATATATATATATATATATATATATATAGTGTTGTGTGTGTGTGTGTGTGTGTGTGTGTGTGTGTGTGTGTGTGTATGTATGTATGTATGTATGTATGTATGTATGTATGTATGTATGTATGTATAAGTATATATATGCCAATACATATAAATACATACCTATACCTATATATAATATATATATATATTAGTATTATATATATATATATAGGTATATAGTTATAAACTATATTTTATAAAATAATATAATAAAATAATATATATAAGAATCAAATATTTCTGTTGAAAGGGGCCGTTTCCTGATATAGACTATTTTGCTTTTCCAGGGGAAGTAGCACTGCCGGAGATGATGTCTGGCTGTGTTGTTGAACTGCGTGTCTTGTTTCAGTGCTGGGTTCAAAAGATATGAAGTTTCTAACTTTGCTCGAGGATCTGAAGCTGAATGTTTGCACAACAAGTTGTACTGGAAGAATTCACAAAAAATCGGTGTTGGACCAGGAGCTCATAGCAGAGTTGTACTAAAAAACGATACTCTATTGAATCAGAGAGTTTAAAACACCCTCATACAAGAGATCAAGACAAAAAAGTCGATTAGGAGTTAAAGTAAATAGCACACACAAAAATCTACTGACCCGAAAATTTGCCGTGCTGCAATTGTAAATGCAGCGATCCCGTAAGTTGGTGCGGGAAGTTCAGTTTCATGGAACAGGGACTCGTAACATCAAATTTCAAACCAGGTTAGATATCTTACATGAATATGTTGCCTCTGGATTAAGGACAAGTAAGGGATTACTGCTGACATATGGCAATCTTCTGTCCATGGGAACCCTAGTTGATATATTTCAGGAAGACACACTTTGGCTTCAAGAGAAGATTTTTTGGACATTTCTGATACCTATATGAAAGCTACAGAGTTGGATTAAATGTATTGGATATATATTGCCATATCTAATTAATATTGTTGAGAAGGAGCTAAACAGATAGGTTAAATTCCAAATAGTCTCTGAGAGACTGTCTCCCCCAAAACACATATAACTTAGCCATTTGAAGTTTTATGCATGTATGTTGTTTGAAATAAAGTGATTTAATTTCTTTTCACTTGAGATAATTCCATAATTTTGAGAGTATAATTTTACTTTACTACTGCGTCCACAATGAAAATAGTACAGTAATTGTATAATAACTAGTGATGCTGCTGCTATATTTTACTAGTATTAGTTGTGGTAGACGTAGTCACAGTAGTATGCCTGCGACAATACGACTACCACTACTACTACTAATATTAATGATAATAAAATAGCAGCACTCTACATCTTTGTTGTAAGTCTACTATGCTGACTGAAAAAAAGGAACCAGAAAGTGCTAAATAATTGCTAATGTCAAGTGATCACCTCGGGCCCCAAAAGAGCTGCAAATTATGTAAATCCAGTAAAAATTCGAAAGCAAATGGAACCCAAGATCAAAAGTTAATTTGCATTTTTTTCTTCTTTAAAATATGGCACAAGATTATGACTTTATTTTTTTTCGAAAAGGTGCCAGAGTGAAATATTCAGAAATGTTTTGCAAATATTGGGCATGCATTTGTGGGGCTCATTAAAGCATGTTGCATGTCTTTATTTGTATTGTTATATTATTGGACGAATGAACAATTTCAGCACAGGATGCTGTTGTAATGAAGCCTACAAATACATCCCTTTTTTCTTTGCAATTTACAAGTACTGTAATTAGTTATATTTTGTGGGTAGAAAAAACTTTCCTCTATCAATATCAATTCTTTGATTTATTTATTATGATATTACCATTGATCATGCGAGTCTTAAATATTTTTTTTATCTTACTGCCATTCAAGTCACTGATGTATCTCTTCAAAATTTATTCTTTTGCAAATACACTTAGTTCAGGATTTAGTCTGATTTATGGGGCAGGTTTGAACAGATGATAATGGCAAAACTATCTGGGAAAAGGAAGATATTACCAGCACTTACAGTAACGAAAATTAAAATCATGTAAAAATGAAAAAAAAAAAAAAAAAAATATTTTATATTAATTTTAATATGTAAATATATATATATATAAATATATATATATATATATATATATATATATATTAACTATCAACCAGTAGTGTACAGCAAGGCAATTGTGGGAAAAGCAAAAGCAAAGCAAAATTCACTGAATACTGAACATTAGAGCCTTTACCTGACGATGTATTTGATAGGTAAAAAAAGGAATAAACACAACGAACGCAAAACATAATACGCCCAAAATAATTAGGTACCCAAAATATCGCGCTAACGCACACGAAGTGTTGCCCTCTTTAGCATGTTACAGTATGATATTAGTTTGAATCTACATAATACCCGCACTCACCCACGTATCGGGCACTCGAGATGTTCGTAAGAGCAAGGGGTACATGGGCCCGATAATAAGATTGTTGTTGATCGGGGGTGTTCGATGCAGCGGGCATCCGTCTTGGGTTTCTTGCCTACTTGCCCACTTACAAAGGGACTTCAGTAGTTCAGCGTTACGGGCGAAATCATGTTTTCGCAAACCTGTGTTGGAACTTTCGAAGATAATGGAAGGATCCGAACGGTGGGGGATTGCTAGGTGGCGACCGAAGAGCGCGTTCACTACTTTTCAGTCCTGGCAAAGTGATGATGGTCATGTAAAATTTACATTTAAATCTTCTTTAAGGGATTCTTAGCCTGCGGTGAAACACTTAGTTGTAAATACCAGGTTAAACGATCGACAATCGAGCGCACATACTGATTCCCACCGGTGCAGCTATGGAGATCCATGAGATCGACAGTTACTCTTTTTAGTGCCATTGGTGCTTGCCGATATACTGGTCCTTCACACCGTTGGTATACCTAGACAATCAAATTTTCTAATTTCCCTGAGGAGGTTAGGAAAATATAAAAGTGTGTATGTTACAGTATGTCATGTCTACTCCTGTGCGTATGCCTAAAGTGGATGAACAGATGAACTTTAAAGTAACAGTTCTAGGGGCATGTGGTATAATTCATGGATGCAAAACACAGTCGGACAGGTGGCAAATATGATACAAGATGCCATTCATCAGTTTGACCTCGTCCAAGACCAGAGGCAGTTTTCGTTAGTAATGGATGACTTGTCACCACAGGAGATCCTCTTGTTAAGCATTTCGTACTTTCTGTGGATCAAGACTATCACCATTAATGTTGCCAACATCACGGTGCAAGCATCAGGAGTATAATTAGATGTACCATTCTTGTACAGGTTTATACTGATGATTATAGGGCTCATGTGACGATTTTGTAATACGTGGAGAGTGTGCACCAATGAACAACGTAAGTTTAAGGTTAAGAAATCAGTTGTCATAAAAATTATGATCAAAAGCTCGGACCCTTTCCCCCATCAATTGTGGGGTACCTACTCTTGGGTATCTATGCTTCAAGGAAAAATATGCTATGGCATGTGGAGCATAACCATGATCTCTCTGCACGAGACAAGCACGGGGTTTATTGTAAGATGTCCTTTTTAAGGTTTTAAATGCCTTTTACCTTTTCATTTGACCACATAAACTTCACCTCTTTTCGCATGTTTGGTTAAAGGGGCAGCAATTGCAGCATAGTGAGGGCTATGCTCTTTAAAATGGCCACTACAGTCTAAAAATATTCGCACCTCATTCAACTCAAAGTGCATCCATGTTTTATGGCCACAGCCTTCTTAGGATCTGGTAAAATCCCTCTAAGAGTTATCCTGAACCCTAAAGACTTAAATTCTCGATCTGTAAATTGACACTCTTCATGGTTCAAACAAAAGCCTGTAACATTTCCGATAGATTTTCGAGTTGCTCCTCAAAAGAACTGTGAATCACATCATCAAGATAAGCTACCGTGTGGCAGCTCAGCAAAGGCAATAACACTAAATTCATTGTCCTTTGGAAAGTAGTCAGAGCGGTGGCCGGCCCAAAAGGCAACCTCTGCAACTGCCACAGATGAAAAAGCGAAATTAGTGCGACCTTCAGGTGCCACAGATATCATTAAGTATTTTTCGTATCAAGATGATAAACCAGGATGTTTTTCGCTGCTAATCTATGAGCTCTTCATTCATGGCATTCGGTAACTATCCTTAGTCGTTATGTAATTTAACCCTTTAAAATCAATGCGAAACCTATTAGCCCCATTTTTTTAGGAATCAAGGCAACAGATGATAACTAAGGCAACGAGGACTGTTCAATTACACCTCCTACTCGCATTTTATCACATTCTAACTGAAGGAAGGCTTTGGTCTTTTCTGGTAAATGCTGCTGACAGACACATTTAGGCTCAGTGCCTTTAGCTATAATATTGTGCCCGATACCGGACAGATAACCTTCCATTGCATCATAGGCAAACAGTTATGGGAATTTCTTCAAAACATTGCAAAGTATCAATTTCTATAATTCGTTTGAATGATTAAGGGAAACATCTAGCATGGTAGCACTTGTTAACATAAGCTATCGTGGCACTGGAAGGACTGAAAGCAAATTTATTGACACTAATAATCTTGAAACAACCAGAAAATCGACACACCAATCTGACTGAACCAGAAAAGTTTCTCGGCACTCGACCTTAAACAGACGACATAACCAAGCATAAAGCAAGGGCATCACATGACACATCACTACTGATTGGAAATGACTAATATTACAGGCTTCACCAGTATAGATCCCAAGTACATTACGACCTTGCAGAAGTAAGTACGATTTTGGTGGTGATATATTATGTACATATTAAATCTTAAAATTAAATTGCCTGACAAGATCCATGCCAATCAACACAATTGCTGGGATGGATTGATCGAGAATGCAGGCAACACGATGAACACAAGATATATCATCTACAGAAAATATGTTGCATTCGGCATCCATATTCAACATTTTCCCAGTGACACCGCACAGCTGTTGTTTTGCCTCAAACGTTTTCTTATCTTAAGCAAATGGATTGCCACACTTTTAAGGATGGCCACTCTGATCAAATGCCCATGAAACAACCAATGAGGATGCCATTTCTTTAATTGTAATCAAAGGTACCAAAATGAGGCAGAATGAAAGAAAGGCATCTACAAGCAGTGTTGTCATCGTAAATTTTCTTGCACTTGCTAATGATGAAACTGCCTGGGACATATTCCTAAGTTAACCAGCAGACTTGCATGCTGATGCAACTGTGTTTTAGATTGACTGGACTTGGTAGGGTTTAATTTCATGTCCCACGGAGGGCATCACGACTGAATTATAATCAGGTCTACAGTGAGGCTGTCAGTTGTCAGAGAAGGAATATCAGTATAGAGAGAAGTATCACTAGCATGTGCCAACACTGTATTAGTAAAGCTTGGCTACATATTGTTTGTATTTAAATGAGCAAAGAGCCAAGAACACTATCCTGAGGAACCCCAGAAGGCACGAGGGAATACGAACATCAACAGACTGCAACTTAAAAATCAAATCCTTGTGACTAAGTGTCAAAAGTTGCACTAAAACTCAAAGAGACAAGTCTTGACACATGACCCTTATCAAAGGCACATTGCATTTCATGCACCAACATAAGCAATGCATCAGTGCAGTCGAGTTTCTTTCTAAAACCAAACTGAATCTTTGGAAGAAACGGTCTCAAATATACAGAAAAGATTTGATCAGCAAACGTTCAAAATAATCAAATAAAATTGGGGTAATTGAAATGGGCCTATAGTCCTTGGGAATAGGTTTATTACAAAAGCACCAGCACCCTGAAAATGACCCTTGATAAACTAAAGGGTGTAAGGTTACAGCTAATTTAGGAGCTAACTGACTATTTATTCTTTTTAAAATCAAAGGAAACAAATCATTAGGGTATACTCAACCATATTCGTCTAAAACCGATAACAGATACTTGATTTCAGAGGACCTGAATGCAAATGAATCAAAGCATGGTAATGGGTGACATGAACTAAACTTTGTTTTGGATTAAAGCATTCTGTTAACAAGGTAGCTTTCTCAATGGGATTATATGTAATACTACCATCAGGATTTGTTAAAGAAGGAATGGAGGACTCAGCAGCAGAAATGCTTCAAGTGTGGACCACCGTTTATGAGGCTGTGACATTTCTGAGAGAACTTCTTTCAAGTGAGCATTATATTCAGATTTAGCTTGTAAACATCAGTTGTTAAATTTCGCATGGCAACTTAATTCTCCCAACAAGGACGAGTGTAGTAAGCAGACCAGATATCTATATACAGTTATGCTTGTCCCTGGTGACATCGTTCATTTAACCATGCTTTATCATGTGAGCGAGATTTAAGAATTTTACTGGGTACAAAACTTCATTATGATATCTAACTATAACAAGTTCAGAGCGTTAACAGGACAATGAGCATAATAAACATCTCTCCAAACAATGCTATCAGTAGTTATTCCTCTCACATCAGTTAATAATAGACCCAAAAGATTATCACTCCCATGGACTAACTGCTCACACTCGACTACATCTGAGAAATGTAAGGCAGAAATATACGAAGTCAATAAACAATCATAAATGCTGTCATAGGCATTGAGACTTTTCTAAGACTAATATGTAGAAATTAAAATGATTACACATATCACAAAAATGTATTCATGACAACCACATTTATACTTCGTATAAGGACATGTCTGAAACCAGAGTTTCAGCAGAACAAATAATTTGAATTGATTGAGATAACTGCAAGTTCATTCAAATATCCGTGAATTTCACGAATGTTACTAAAAAGTAAGTTGCAATAACTTGGACGGTTAGGTCAGGATTAAATTCAACATCACCAAAAACATTAATTCAACAAAACATTAATTCCGCATAAAAATAACAAGACCAACAATTTGAAAAAGAACAAAGTTTTCAAAACCCCAGATTCTTAGCACTCTGTGGTAAATGAAGGCCTGTTGGGGACTGTGGGCCTTGGCTAAAATCGACATTCATGATTGTAATGAGATATGGAGAAATACAGAAAGAAATATGAGAAAGTAAGGAAACAAGAAATTCAGGGCTGTGCTTTTCCTACAATAGGGAGGTGGCTGAGTAAAGGAATGTTTAGAGGGTGCCGTTGGTAGCGAAACTACCCATTCGCCTTTGCTATGATAGCAGGATAACTAGAGACATGAAACCCATACCATATTGAGGATAGACAATAACCAGTGTGTTCAAGTGAAAGGAATTTAGGGGACAATCCCTTTTTTTTTTTTAATGACTGAGAGACGATTCTGCTTTAAGTTTTCTACATCGCCTCGAACCGTGGTGCGTCGTTAATCGCAACATCATCTTCATCCTCATCAAGGGGCTACACCGATGGGGGCACATGACTGCATCCACCCTACGCTTCCAGCCACGAGGATCCCTCGAGGCATGCTCCAGGCAGGCCCATGGAGTATCTCTGATTCCTTGCGACAGGTCTCGTCGAGCTGCCCAAACCCATGATCTCCTGGGTCCTCCACAGGCCTCCTCCACCCAGGGTTTGTCTCACAGAGAGACAACCTGATGGCAGGGTCGTTCACAGGGAAACGAGCTAGGTGCCCATATAGCCTGAGCTGGTGATCACGGATTATGCAAGTAACAGGTCCCATGCCAGTCTCATGGTGTAACCACCGGTTCGACATGAGGTCCTGCCAATTGTACCCCATGATCTGGCGAAGGGACTTGTTACAAAAGACATCAAGACAAGACTCCAAGACACTGGATAGTGTCCAGGTTTCGCTTCCATAGAGCAAAACTGGCAGTATCAAGGCCTTGAAGACACGCAGCTTTGCTTCACCCCTGAATTAACAGGGAAGAAGTTCCGACAGACCCCCACCACAATTTACAGCACTTTCAGTACCAGTATAAAGGCTTGCTATTAGGCCAATAATATGGTCGGAATTCCCCTGAGTCTTCAGGATATCCCATAGCGATTCCCGATGCACCGAGTCAAATGCCTTCTGATGGTCGATGTAGGCTGCAAGCAACCCATGACCAAACTCACAATGGTGTTCCACAGTTACTCAAAGCGCTAGTTGCAGTCCGTTTCAGAAGATTGTGGGTGAGAACTTTGCCTGGTATGCTGAGCAGTTAAAGGGATGACCACACCCCTCAGCAGTACCAGACTGCCAGATGGGAGTCAGGACTGTATGCAGGCCCTGAGCTATAGGTTCACCCCCAGCATTCAGCAGGGATATCACATATGCCTGCGGCTTTCCCACTCTCAGCTTGGAAATCGCCATCCTAACCTCTGTTAAGATAGGAGGTTCCTCGCTGATGGGTGGGTCCAGCACAGGCCACTGTGACATCGCTTGCATCCAAGCTAACTGTGGAGGTCTACCTGGTACAACTGCTCAAAATACTCATCCCAGCATTCACAAAACCCCAACATGATCTGAGATGATCCATCATCCGCTGATCAGACTGCAGTCATCTGTGAGGAGGCCTTAGAATTCAGCTTTCTCAGGGCTTGGTAGGAGGGTGAAGGTTATTTACCAAGAAATGACCTCAGCCTCCTCAGCAAGATTCCTGATGAACTGTTCCTTGTCCCTTTTCTGCAGTGTCCGAGCCCTACGCACCTGGAGCAGTAAGACTTTTCCCTTCCCCGCCCTTGGGGCCAATTCGGGGCTGTACCGCCAATGGACTCCGGGCTGCTTGAGTGTTATGCACTTGAAGAGATCCCACAGAGCAACTGGGTCTGCCAGGTTTGTCGAGTTCTGTGAATCGGTCAGAGACTGCCCTGGTGAACCTACGGCACTCCTCCACAACCAACCTATGGTCAGTGCCACAGAACTCGGCACTTGGTAACTCTGCAGTTCTGGAGGATCCTACATCGCGTGCTGTCTAGAATGTGGTCGATCTCCTTTGGGCCCCTGTACCCATATCACTGTACCATGTCAGCGATGTGGGTTGGACGCTGGTACAGGAACCAGAGATCCTCATTTCTGAGACTAGCAAAATCCCGGAGAAGGAGGCTATTCTCGCTGCTGGGATCAGCTCCCGAGCCATGGGGGCCAACCCGACATCTCATAGCCAGCTTGGCCGCAGATGGATACCACATTGAAGTGACCAAGAACAATGCTTATCTCGGGTAATCACTATCAACATTTTGGGGCACCTTTTAACATACACGAGGGCTTGAAGTTCCGATGCTGAGTGGCCCTAATGGTCACCACAGGAGGGCGGTGGAGCATCCCTATTCCGCTGCAGCCTGACCAGTAGTAAGTGTACACACCCGGAAGGCTCACCTGAAGTTAAGCCTTGGGTGGTCACTATGGGTGCACGCCACCTCTGCAGCCCCCGCCAACGCTGCCCCAAATACAGGGGTCGGCAGGCTGTGGGGCCGCCCATCCACCTGTGGGGTCCCCGAGGGCTTTGCCCCACAAGCTTCATGGTGGGTTGGCGCCTGTCGGGGCACGGGCAGGACGAGTAAACTCTCGTTCCAATCCTGCGCCCCAACATTTCCCCCCAGCGGGACCCTTGCTTGCTGGATGGGAAGAACAACACCCCTCCCCCCAGCATATCCATTTAAATGATGCATTGCCAATGGGTCTTTCTGGGGGGAGGAGGACAGGCAAGGCCCACCTCCCCCCCCGTCCCTATTACCAGGGGGTAGGGGGGAGGAGTGGTACAGAGCCCGAGCGGTTCAACGGGTGGGCCATGGCTCATGGTTTTCTGGGGGAGGGCTGGAAAGGGCCACCTCCCCCCTAGGCCCTATTATCCCAGGGTGGCTAGGGGGCAGGAGTTGGTACAGAGCCAGAGCGGTTCCACGCCGGGCCTGGATCATGGGCTTTTTTGGG
>NC_051389.1:35078289-35110789 GCF_015228065.2 Penaeus monodon
CATTTTTTATCTATTTCTTTCGTTGTATTATTTGTTTTAATTTTTCCCCCTTTTTTTTTCTTTTGTGTGTGTGTGTGTGTGTGTGTGTATGTGTGTACTTATATATGCATATATATATGTATGTGTGTGTGTGTGCTTTATACATATATTCATATATAATATGTGTATGTGTGTGCGTGCTTATATAATCTATTATATATATATATAATTATATATATTTTATTATATATTTATATATATATCTTTTATATATCTTCATGTACATTTCCATATATATGTATATGTGCATAATATGTATTTTAGTATATATGTATAAATGTGTTTATGTGTTTTAAAATATGTACTATATATGTGCTAAGGCCTCACGATGCCAAATCTGAGTTCGAGGGTTCGAGTCACCGGCCGGCCGTTGTTCCCTTGTGAAAGGGAACTTCACCTCGATTCCCTACCTAGTCGCGGGTGGGTAAGCCAGCCCAAGCCCGTGCTGGTCCCAGCCCGATAAATAGAGAGAATGATTACTAAAAAAAGTAACACCGGCACTCTCCGTGGAAAGGAACGGGGGACCCTACCACTACTCACTCCAAGAGCTCACACATGAAAACTACAATTAAGTATCATGCTGTGACCAAGCGGCTCAAACATGAGCTACGGTTAAAAAAAAAAAAAAAAAGTATGTGTGCATCTATCTTATATACTAACATTCTTTTCTGTTCATGATTCCCTCATAAACACATACACCCACATGGTTGGCTTGGTACTTACCCCTCCGATTTCATACCCCCAGTGACCTGGTTTTGGGTCCCCGGTCAGGGAAAGGGGTTGTTTATTTATCGATATCAAAGGGCATTGCATTATTCCATCTTTCATATTATAAAATAATTATATTTTATATATATAATTATATTTATTTTATATATTATATATATATATATGTATGTATAAGTGTGTGTGTGTGTGTGTGTGTATGTGAAAAAATATAAGATAATATGTAAGTGTGTATGTTTACACCCCACCACCCACCAACACCCACACACACACACACACACACACACACACCCACAACAACACACCCCACACACACACATCCACCCACACCGCCACACACACACCCACACACACACACACACACCACACCCCACATACCCCACACACACACAATACAGCACACATAATTACACACACACACACATGTTATATATATTATGCATATATATATATATATATATATATATTTATATATATATTTATTAAAATCTATATATAATATATATACTAATATATATTATATAATATATATTATATATATATATTATATATATTATATTTATATATATATCTCTGTGTGTATTCGTGTGTTTTTTTGTATTTATATTTTATGTATATGCATTATTACACCTTCGCGTAATACCCCACCGCCATCCCGTTTTATTTTTTTTTTTCATTTTTAAGTTTATTAATTGGACCTTGTTAGTCTTATTTGTTTTTTTGCTGACGTACCTGATTTTTGAATAATCTTGTTTTGGAAATTCTTTTTTATGTTCCTTAAATTAACTTTTTAGTTTTATCTTATTTTTTTAAATTAATGTTTTATAATTTTGATCTAAATTTACTGTTTATGTTTTTTCGGGATATTTTATTTATCTTTAGTTGTGTTTTCATATTTAAAATTTTGTATTTTATTTTGATTTTTATTTTTTTTGCTATTCATGAGAAAAAATATTCAAAATGTTTGTGACGTCACGAGTTCCTGGAGTTCCCGGGGAACTGAAAAATACACAGTGTAAACTGGAACTTTGTGTCACATCACCTCTCTCTGCAAACTACACCCAAAGGTTGTACTGGCTTTTGTTACTTGCCGAGGTTTTGACAATGCTGGACGCGTGTTGCTGAACATAAATGAGGGCAATTGAAATAAAAATTGGGAAATAACGTAAATTAAAACCAGTAATACTCACCTTAAGTACTATTTTCCTTTTCCCTTTAGTTTTAATCATTCTTAGTTTTTATATATATATATATATATAAAATATATATATATATATATATATATATATTTTGTGTGTGTGTGTGTGGTGTGGGTGTGTTGTGGTGTGTGTGTGTGTGTTTGTGTGTGTGTGTTTGTGTTGGGTGTGTGTGTGTGTGGTGTGTGTGTGTATAAGTAATGTCTTCCAGACTTTATTCTGATTGTTTGCCTTTCGTTTATGTTTTTTACTGAATATTTACTGTACCCTCTATTTTTTTTTCACTGAACTTTTTACTGATATTTTTATGATCTCTTTTTTAATTATCTTTTTTACTGATCTCTTTAACTGATCTGATCTTTTACTCTACTTTTACCATACTTTTACTATATTTTCCCTGATCTTTTACTCTTCTTTTCCCATATTTTTTATTGTCTTTTTTACTGATTTTTTTACTGATTTTTACTGAGTTATCGGTACTTTATCTTTACTTCTTTCTGTTCTTTTTTACCCTTTATTCCCGAGTGTTTTACCTTGTTTCTACCCTTATTTTTACCACACGCTTCTGCGCCTGCTGCTCGTGCTACTACCATTATTGCTATTGCTCGTGCTACCACTACTGCTATGGGTGCTACTACCACTACTGTTATTGCTCGTGCTGCCGCTACTACTATTTCTATCACTACATGGAAGGACACTAGAGAAGGATAAAAACATCTTTTTTAGATCTTTGTTGTTTCATTTCAAGAGAAGCGAAAGGGACCCTTAACTTTATTCCTCACCTGGTCCTAAGCCTCTCCTGCCTCACGGGATGTCTGATTTCACCTCCTTCTACGGACGGTACCTGGCCTTAAGCTAGAGTATACCTTACATTATGTATAATATATATATATTTTATATAATTATATATATATAATATATATTTGTGGTGTGTGTGTGTGTTGTGTGTGTGTGGTGTGTGTGGTGTGTGGGGTGTGTGTGTGTGTGGTGTGTGTGTGTGTGTGTGGGGTGTGTGTGTGTGGCGTGTGTGTGTGGTGTGTGTGTTGTGTGTGTGTGTGTGTTGTTTTTATATGTGCATATACATATTATTATATATATATATTTAATATATTATTATAATATATTATATATATATTTTATATAAATGTATATATATTAAATATGTATGTATGTATGATGATTATTTTAAATATACTAAAACAAACACACACACACGTTTTTTGGGTGTTTAATATATTTTTATATAAAATTATATATATATATATATATATATTATATTATATATATATATATATAACCGTGTTTAAACAAAATAAAAAAACCCCACAATGAAATGAAACTTCCAAAAATAAGTCTTGCATTATAGGTTTTTTCTCTACATATAATATTTAATATATTATTTTATAATATATATATATAATTAAACATTATATTTATATTGTGTGTGTGTGTGTGTGTGTGGGGTGTGTGTAGTGTGTGTGTGTGTGTTTGTGTTGTGTGTATGTGTGTGTGTGTGTGTGTGGTTGTGGTGTTATGTGTGGTGTTGTGTGTGTGTGTGTGTGTGTGTTTTTGTGTGTGTGTTGGTGTTGTGTGTGTGTGTGTGTGTGTGTGTGTATGTGTTGTGTGTGTGGTGTGTGTGGGGGTTGGGGATGTTTGTTTGGGGGTTTTTGGTGTGTGTGTGTGTGTGGTGTGTGTTGGTGTTTGTATATGTATATTATATGTATATGTAATGAAAATTATTTATAAAAATTTATATATATATAATTATATATAATATAAACAACCCACAAACACACACAACCCCCCACACACACACACACACACACACCACACACACACACCCATTATATATTATATAAATGGGGATAATTCTATTTCGTTACGGTTTGGGGAAAATTCTATTTCGGTTCCCAGGGCCCACGTGGCTGTTTTCCACGTGGACCCAAATGTCACAAATAAAAAACCACCCCTCAGCGAGGGCGGAGGTCACTTTTATATCTGACCTCGTTTGACCGGAGTTCGTGCCAAGCTACCGACGCGGTGGGGTCAGCTTCGCCTCCCTCCGGGGGAGTTCGTGTCAAGCGACCACGCGGTAGGTCGCTCCGCCCTCTCTCCGGCGCTGCCGTGGCCCACCCGGCGCTTTTGCCCTTTAGAAAAGTCGTAGCGTCGCGAAACGTGTGTTCACCCCTTTACGTGTTTTTTGCGTCCCTGTCACCACTGTACTAGGTAGCATACCTTTTAAAAAGGGGGAGACAGGGCCTTTGCATCCTTTTGGCATGCAACAGGGACACACCACCCCCGGAAAATCCGCTCGACCGCTTAAAGACATGGCTAAAAAAAAACACGTAAGTAAACTTTTTGGGCCCCCTTTCTTATTTTTTTCCCTTCCTTCTCCCATACATGTGTTACCCGTTTTTTTTTTTGGGTTAAAGGTCAAATGACAGCAAATGGCACGTTCTCCACTATTCTTCACCTAAAGATCGTATTTCCGTGCGTCGTTTGTGATCAAAAAACTGAATATCGTTCGTTAGTTAAGTAATTAATTTTTTTCCCTCTCTTTTTTAGAGATTTTTTTTTTTTCATCTGCTCAAATTTTTAACGCGTTCGTGATTTTATCTTATCACAATATATTTTCTTTTTATCTCGTTCCTAACCCCTCGCGCCCGACCTGCCCTTTCCCCTTTTCTTTTTTTTTGCGGTCATTTTTGGTTTAAAAAAAAGGTTGACCTGACCTCACTTTCCTTTTCCCGGTCGGTGGCGCGGGGGGGGGTCAATGATCTTTTGTTCATTCCTTTTTTTTTTTTTTTTTGGTGACACGTTCATCGGCGCGAACGAAGTAGTAACGGAAATTCATTAAAATTCATTAGTTTGGATATAGCGTAGATCTTCCTCATATCTGGGGCCAAAAATTCCCAAATTTCCCCCCGGGGTTGCGAAAACGCCAAAAGATCTGCGCTCCGTCGTTCGAGAGAAAATTATTCGTTCGTTCGGCTCCCTTTGAGGGGTTGGCCCGGGGTTACGCCCCGTTAATTTAAATGAGGACTAGGGTTTAAGCTAGAATCATTTTTCGCTTTTTAAAATCACCCTTTCTCCCCCTTTTGAAGTCGCTTGCATGTTTTGGGTACCCCCCAAGCGTTTGTGTGATTCGTGAAAATTTTATATCCTTGGGGAATTTTGCGAGCCCCCATTACGATCGCAAAAGAGCAGGATTTATATTCCTGGCTCGAGTCGCTTCAGTCATATACGGCATTTGGGTATAGGCCCCCCGTTATTGGTTTTATTAAAGTCTGCGTGAAAGCTAGACAGTACCTCGCAGTTCAGATTTCTACCCCGGAATTTGCTTATAAAAATTGCGAATATTTTTTTATGTCACCATTCATTCATGCGTACTTTCTGTCCTATCATTATATTTTTTAAATTCAATGGGGGTATTGAATAATCTTAAATAGCTGCTTTGCAAATTTACTTAGTTTTGTTATGTGAACGTTAATTTTCCCGTGTTTGTGTTCTTCTCTGTGTGGGTCATCGCTTCCCTCTCTTTAAACGAAGCTGTCACTCACACACCAACACCACACATTCAGCTCACTCCACACCAGGAAAAAAAGACCCTGACCCTTTTTCTTGTCTTAGTCCGGGCGTAAAGATTTATCCTTTAGCCCGAAATTTTTCTGTCGCGTCTGTGACAAGTTCATCTTTTTCTTATTGTGTGACACTATGGTTCAAATAGATCTTGCGGATCGGGGATGTCGTTCCCTTTTCTATTCTCATATCTATCAGAGATGGTTGGTAGTTCAATAGGGGATCGGGCCGCTACTGCATCTCCCTCTTCTATTTTCTTCTTTTTCTTTGTGAAAATAAAACACAAAAAAAAAAAAAACGAAAATAAATTAAAAAACCCAAAATTAAAAAACCCTAAAATTGTTATGAATACCGGCTGTGGTAATTACCCCCCCATCTTCTCTTTGCCTTTTTTTTTTTTCTCTTACTCTGGCCCTTACTGTATGATCTGGCTCCCCGACTTTATATTGCGCGGACCGACACGGCACCGAAAAGGACCCTTGGATCTGTGGAAGGGCGTCACGAAAAACGCCATAGGCCCCGGACCAAGATTTTCGTCAGAAAAAGGGACCGTCGCCCCCCAATCTGTGCTAGGCGACGCCTGGCGGACGCCTGCAATCGTTTAACTCCAGGAGCCGTAGCGCAGGTATAAGCCCCCCAGATGCCGCCCTGCCCGACCCCGTAGATCCGGACGAAATTACGGGACGTGTGGACCGAGAAGGACCTGGACGAGATCTGTGAGGACGGTGGGCGAGGACGCCGCCGATTAGGCCTGGCCAGGACTACAGGAGTCAAAACAACTGAATCAAAGGGGGACCCGTGCGAGACTTTTTGAGGCGTGTGGATAATCGAGGAGAGCATTACACCAGGGACCAGGAGGATGAGGGGCAAAATGGACGAGCAGCACGAAGTTTAAACCCGGAAAAGACGAGAACGGACGACCAGCCCCGTTAGGTTTACCCCTTTAAAGGGGCCTCGAGGGGGAGGCGCGAGAGGTGGCCGACAATAAAGATGTGGATAATTCTATTTCTGTTACAGGTGTGGGTAATTTATTTCGGTTACCAGTGGACCCCGTGGGGTTTTTTTCCACGTGGGTCCAAAAGTCCCAAAAAAAGAACCCCCGCTCAGCGAGGGCGGGGTCACGTTTATATCTGACCTCGTTTGACCGGGATTCGTTCCCCAAACTACCCACGCGGTAGGGGCAGCTCTCGCCTCCCTCCGGGGGGGTTCGTGCTAAGCTACCACCGCACTAAAGGGCAGCTCCGCCCTCTCTCCGGGGGCTGACCGTGACCCCGCGGGGCCCCCATTATAAATAGACCCTTCTTGGTGTTTTATACGCGTGGTATCAAATCTCAAAAAAAAAGAGTCAAGCCGAATACCAGTATCAATCCCCTCAACCATGTAATTGGGTCCTATACCCGTTATAATATTATAATTTTTATAATATATATATATATATATATATATATATATTATATTTTGTGTGTGTGTGTGTGTGTGTGTAGTGTGTTGTTTGGGGGTGGTGTGGGGTGTTTTGTTGTGTGTGTGTGTGGTGTGTGTGTGTTGTGTGTGGGTGTGTGTGTTTTTTGTTATGTAATGTATATGTATATGTATATGTTATGTTATATATATTATTATTATATTTAATATATTAATATTATACATACTACACACACACACACCACACACACACATATATATATATTATATATAATATATTGTGTTGTGTGTGGTGTGTGTGTGTTGTGTGTGTGTGTGTGTGTGTGTGTGTGGGTGTGTTGTGTGCGTGTTGTGTTTGTATTGTAAAAGCCTATGAATGCTTCTGAACAATGGGTTTAGACTATTTGGGGAGTGGGTATGGTTATAACCCCTTTCCTTAATTAATGAAGAGCACTGTCAGTGAAAAGGGGAAAACACAAAGATGTCTTGGGTAAGCGCTGACGCGGTGCCCCTGCGAGCGAACCACGACGACTGGGTCATCCTCTTTCACAAGAGTGAGCGTTCATCGGAAAAATGGCGTGGGCATCAGCTGCAGGAAATGTGGGGGGGGCGAGGTGGGGCCCCCGTTTTTTTCCGCAAAAAAAAAAAAAAAAAAAAAAAAAAAAAAAAAGTTAAATATTTTTTTTTTTTTTTTTTTTTATATTATTAAATATATATATATATATATATATATATATATATTATTATATATACATTATGTATATATATATATATTATCTCTATCTCTATAATATCATACATATATAATATACTATATGTATCAGATACTATATCCTATCTATATAGATATATTATATCTATAATATTATATATGTTATCTATATATCTATTATATATATATCTATATTGATATATATATATCTTCTCTGTCCTATATACTATATATACATAGATATATCTCTTTATATATGTCTATTCTCATATATGGATATCTATTATATATATAGTAATATATATGATGATAAGTATCCTGCGGGTATATATATAAGATTTAAATATATATATATATATCTATATAATAATATACATATTGTATATATAACATATATATATATATAATAGATATATTATATATCTATATATATCTATATAATATATCCATATCTATATCTATATATACATATCTATATATATATGTATATATATATGTCTATATATATTATTATATCTAATAAATATATATGTATATATATCTATATATATATATATATCTAATTTCTATATATATCATATATATATATATCATATCTATATCTATGTATGATATACATTATAGATATATCATATATGTTTAGAGTCATATATATATATCTTATATATTATATATATATATAATATCTATATATATATATATCATCATCAACAGACTGAAGCGCATGGCCGCTCCACCTTTGCTTCCAGTCACAGGGTCCCTCTGGCGAGTATCCAGCAGGCCATCGGCCCATCTCTAATTCCTCGTGACAGGTCTCGTCCGAGCTGCCCAAGCCTTTGATGTGTGTTCGTCCCATCGGCCTCCTCCACCAAGGCTTTTCTCGCAAAGAGACACCTGATGGGCAGGGTCATCCACAGGGAAACGAGCAGGTGTGTTGGAGATATCCATGATTATGCAGTGACAGGTCCCATGCCATCTCACGGTGCATGGCGTCGGTTGGACACATGGTCCTGGCCAACTGTACCCCATACTCATGAAGAGACCTTGTTATAAAAGGGATCAAGACGAGACTCCAAGGTCCATAAGCAAAACTGGCCGTATCAAGGCCTGTTAGCACATAACTTTGTCCTTCTGCATAAGTACCAACATCTCGAAATGCTCTTGTTGATCGAATCATGGTTCCCCTGTTGCCAGACCAAATTGTGTACTGACTCCGGTCTGACAACCCAGCATATGGCTATGCTACCAAAGGTATGCAAGCTTTTTCTGGACTTCAATGTCCTCACCAGAAGCATAGATGACTGACGGATTCCCCTACAATCCCCAAAGAGATCCAGGAGGCTCTAGGCTAGATCTTCGCATCACATTTGCGAAAATGCAATCCACACAGACTTTTGGTAGCAGCTCTGCCCATTATCCGTCCATGCAGGTGTTGAAAGTGTTGTTGCCAGGAACAGCACTTGCCTCACTCTGTAATTAACAGGAAGAAGTTTGACAGGAGGCCCCCACCCACTTTACAAGCACTTTCAGTACCGTGGCATATAGGCTTGCTATTAGGCTCGAAATTCCCTTCTTCTGAGGTCGATGTAGGCTGCAAGGAACCCATGAACCAAACTCATGACGGCGTTCTACAATTACTCGAATTGCTAATATATGGTCTACTGTGGACTTGCCAGGAGTGCACCCAGACTGCTCCAGTCTCTGGTGCCTTAGTAGGTGAATGCAGATCGATTTCAGAAGAATGCGAGCGGAAACTTTGCCTGGTATGCTTAGACTGGTAATGCCAAGAGTAGTTGCTACAGTCCACGATCCCTTTTCATATCCAGCGAGGGATGACCAAATCTCTCAACGGTCTGGGAGAAGGTACCAGAACTGCCAGATATGAGCCCCAACATGATCTGAGATGATCTGTCCATCTACCTGAGTGGACTGTAGTCATCTGCAGTGAGGGCTTAGAGTTCGCTTTCTCCGGGCTTGGTAGGCAGGGCGAAGGTCAATTTCTTAAGAAATGGTCCTTCACTTCCTCTCAAGATTCTTGATGAACTGTTCCTTGTCCGCTTTCTCAGCAGTGTCCGTAGCCCTAGGACCAAAGAGTACCAAGACTTGATTGCCATTCTGCTAAGCAATATGCAGCATGCTTCACTGGCCTCCATTGTCTACAGGAGTGGAATTCTGCCTGCCCTCGGCATATACCATGGGAGTCCTGGGCTGCTTCAAGTGCTTTGCACTTGAGAACTCCACAGAGCAACTGGTCTGTCAGGTTATCAGTCTGTGGATCGATCAAGACTGCCATGGTGACCCTACAGGCACTTCCTCTTCCTCAAACTGTCTAAGTGAAACACCTTAGAGTGGCCACCTGGAGGGATGGGGAGTTTTGAAGTGGACCTGTTGTTCGTGCAGAACCAGCCTATGGCCCTGCCACAGAACTCAGACACTTTGTAAACTCTACAGTTTCTGAGGATCCTCCCTGCTGCGTGCTAACAAGAATGTGGTCAATCGTCCTTGGCCAATGTACCTATCGCTCTACCATGTCCAGGATAGCTCATTCTCTGGGACCTAGCAAATTCCAGGAAGAGGCTGTTCTCGCTGCTTGGATCAGCTCCCGAGCCATAGGGGCCAACAGACATTTCATAGCCAGTTCAATCACAGCTGGATACTGCAATGAAGTCGCCCAGGACAATGCAAATATCTTGCTGGGAGCAATTGTCTGCTACGAATATGAATTTGACGTAGAACGCCTCTTTCACTTTGAGTTTGCAAACATCAGTAGGAGCATACACAGCAATAAGAGACATGAAGCCAAAGCATGCTTCAGTCTCATGCCATTATACGCTCATCAACTAGTGTTACCTCAACTACAGAGGGTTGAAGTTCGCTGGAGATGGCTATGGCTACTCCCCAGAGGTGATGACTATTGCTGCAGCCCAACCAGTAATAGGTGTACCCACCAATACTGATCGTGCTTCTGCCAGGTTTTCTCACCTCAGAGAGGGCAGCCACTGAACTCCCAATCACTCCAATTCCCTCGATAGCAGAGGTAACTGCTCATCCTGCCGCAAAGACCAGATGTTCCAAGTACCTACCTGGAAAGCTCGCCTGAGGATAAGCCTTAGGCGGTTGCTCCAGGTGTACACCACCTCTGCCACTCCCACTGCCGCTGCCCCAAATATAGGCGATCGGCAGACTGTGGGGCCCCCCATCTGCTGTGGAGTTCCCTAGGGCTTTGTCCCACAAGCCTCATGTTGGGTTGGCGCTTGCCGGGCCACAGGCAGGAAAAGTGACTCATGTTCCCATCCTGTGCCCCTACATTTGCCTCCCAACGGGACCCACAGCCCACCTCGTTTGCTGGGTGGAAGGGACAGCACCCCTTTCCCCCAGCATATCCATTTATTATAGACATTGCCGGTGATTATTCTGGGGGGAGGAGGGCTGGAAATGCCCACCCCCCCCAAGCTGCTAAATTTTTTCCCCAGGGTGGCAAAGGGGGAGTTGTTGTTACAAGAGCCAGGGCATGTCCACATACTGGTGGGTCATGGCTCCATACCTCTGGGGTCTCCTGCTGCTCCAAAATAAACCACAGTTGGGGCCTGGGTTTGCAAGTTGCTCCATATCCATGGGTGGCCACGAGGAGGAACTGCAGAAGTCTTGATGAATGTAGATTGATTATTGATTATTTCAAATTATCTGTTTGTGTCAACACTAAGGTCATTAGCGGTGAATACCTTGCTAAATAGAAATATTAGAATACTTAAAACTTTAAAAATTTATCAATAAATATCTTAGAAATAACAATAAATATATTAAAAATCAAAGCATAAATATTATGCTGTAAGTGTATAAAATTATTGCATAAATATTAATATTTTCAATAAAATTTAATTATGCATAGTCTCCCTAAGGAAATTAATAAGATCCTCTATGTCACAATCCTACCTCAATACATTTTTCAGTGTATATGGGGGAGACAAGTACATACATCTTTGGTCTAAGAATGTTGCACATCTTTCCACTACATGTGCGACTGGTAATGGCTCTTGGCATCCCTCACAAAGTGCTTCACTTTTACCCATCATATGTCCATGAGTCAGTCTTGTGTGCCTGATTCTTAGTCTCGTCAAAACAACTTCTACTTTCCAGTTGGGGTGGATGCTGGTCACCCAACTGTCAAGGTCATCTCTAATCTCTCGCAGTTTTTTTTCTAGAGGTGTGCCTCCTTTGGGTTTCCCTTTCCCATTTATAAAGAAGACAACTCCTGATGCTGGTTTTTCAGGCTGGTGTGTGGGAGAGGAAAACGAGCATCACAGGGCTGATCGGGCCAGCTGCCTTGGTCTTCCGATCAGCTCGCTCATTTGCACTGATACCAACATGCGCTGGCACCCAACACAGTTATCTTTTTACGTGTTGACATCAGTGCAAGCCAATCTTTAATCTCCCTCACTACTGGATGTGATGAGTTTAAGCTCTTGATTGCTTGCAAGGCACTACGAGAGTCCCAATATATTACAATAGAATGGTTTGTAAGATCTATAGTCCATCTTAACTGCTGTAAGATGGCATGTAACTCTGCAGTGAAGATTGAGGCTGCTAGAGAAAGACTGCCAAATGCAGTCTTCCTTCTGCTCACTGCTACAAATCCCATGCCATTTTCAGATTTCGAACCATCTGTTAATTTTTGTATCTGATCCTTGGTACTTAAAATGTGTTGAAAGAATCTCTCTCTGCTTCTGCTTTCAGATCTCTCCCCTTCCCACAATTCCCACCAAATCCAGCTCGAAATTTATCAGTCCATGGGGGGAATTGAGAAATTCCAAAAGCCAGAACCTTAGTGAGATTTAAATTAATATCTTCCTCAAGATTCCTCATTCTCCTATCATAGCTCAGCTATCCTCAAGGGGTTAAAATCAGTATGGATGTGAAGACCCTGTAATCCTTTGTAGCCTCGTGTAGTAAAACAGGTTTTAGGTAGTCCTGTGTAATGAAAGAGGTTTCTCGTGCTCTCAGCATACAGGGACTCCACGGGTGAAGACCTTTAAAGCCCCAGTACAAGTCCTGAGAGCTTAATCAGACCGATTTCCAACATCCGGGAAAAAAGTGGGGGTTTTCAGATGAATAAGCCTCACATCCACAGTTTATTATGAATAAGCACTTGGTAAAGCCGTAGAAATGTTGTGTGGTCTGGGACCCAAAGAAAATGTGAAAGAACCCGCAAAATCTAAGAGCTTTGTAGCCCCTTTACCTTTACCGTTTGATGTGAGACACCCATGTAAGGCTTGAGTCAAAATTTTAACCCAAATACTTCCCTCTTTACAAAATGCGTGGGTTTGCTCCTAAATAGAGGGAAGGATGAAAATGCTAGCCATTATCTTGCTTGGAGAAAATGTGTTCCCATGGTATGTTGCCCACTGTACAACCTGATTTATTGCAGTCTGCATGTGTCCTTGCACATCCTGTAAGCAGTACAGTGTAAAGTCATCCACATACTGATTACATGAGACAGCACTTGGAACGACCTTTACAATGTCCCTATATAGCAATGACAAACAGGGTCACACTTAAGATAACTCCCTTGTGGGACCCCTTCCAAGTTTAGAGAAATGGGTTTTCCCACCCAAAACTATAAACTTTCTGTAAGCAAGGAAACTTTGTTGAAGGGAGGGAATGGCTCCTCCTAAACCAGTGTTCCCTAAAGCTTCATGAGTAAAGCCATGCTTCCAAGTAGTATCGTAAGCCTTTTCAAGGTCAAAAAGACTGCCACTGTGACTTACTTTTGCGAAGGAAAACTGTATAGCAGTCTGTGGTCGATCTCCAATTTTCTAAACCCCTATTGATATGGGGTCAGCACGTTATCCTTTTCTAGCAGCCATGTCAACCTGAAGTTTACCATTTTCTCCATCAGCTTGCACATGTAGCTGGTGAGAGAAATTGGTCTGTAATTCCCTGGTATGGAAGCATTCTTGCGAGGTTTAGGGACAAGAATGATTATGGCCTCTTTTCATGTCGATGGTACTGTGTCCTCCCTATAGATCCTATTGAATAGGTCCAACAGGAACTTTTGGGGGCTCTCTGGTAAGTGAGATATCATTTGGCATGGAATATCATCACTTCCTGGGGCAGTCTTACAGCGAAGCTGCAAAGCAGAGTCCATCTCCATGCGTAAAAATGGCAAGTTGTAAAGAAGTTCTGATGTAATCCTACTGAAGAACGACATTGGGTGTCTTTCCTGTTCAGCTCGAAGAGAGTGAGAATCAGGCAGTGTAAGATACTCCAGAGGAGATCTCTGCCATGAATTTAGCTAGCTCATTTGCAACATCTTTTTCATCTGTGAGGATTATGCCATCTATTTTCAGAGCAGGCAGTGACATGGATGTGCTCTTTCCAGCAATCTTATGCAACATGTCCCATGCTAAGGGGGTCCCAGAGTTAATCAAGGAGACATGCTGTCTCTACGACGTCCAACCTCTTTTAGCCTCCTGACCTTAGCTTGTGTCTATTTATAATGGATCAAGGTTCCATCACTGGGGCATCATTCCATCTGCCTTAATGCAGCTTGTTGGCATTCATCAGACCATCATGGTACCAGATGTCGACAGTACTGCCCGCTACTTTTGGGAATGGATGCTTCTACTGCAAGGTCAATTCGTGATATGAAGTGATTAACAGCATCTTGAACACACTGGAAACCATTCACAGATCCTTGCAATACTGCAGTTAATTTAAAAAGATTCCAGTCCGCATGTTCAAGTCGCCACCTCTGCACTCCATTGGCTAGAATACCATTCACTTCTCCAAAAGCATTGGAAAGGGGTCGCTTCCATGTAAGTTTTCCATGACCTGCCAGGTGAAATTCAACTGTGAATCAGGGGAACCAGTTGACATGTCTGTTTTGGAGAATGTCCCAGTTTGAATTTGGAAATGTGTGGTAGTGTCACTGTTCAGTAAAACTGCACCTACTCTTGAGAACAAGGACTCCAAGGCCTTTCCTCGAGGGTTGCACAAAGTGTCTCTCCAGAGGTGGTGTCGACCACTGAAATCTCCAAAGAGTAGAAATGGATGTGGCAACTGCCCAAGTACATCTTACAAATCATCTATGTTAAGATTATGTGGAGGAAGGTAGATGGATGCAACAGTGTAAGGTCGTGTCAAGCCTATCCTCACAGCCTTCAAGTGCAATACCATCTGCAGGTGGATGGCCTGGAAGTGAATATCCTGACACACCATTAATGCTACTCCTCCTTATGAGGTCCCATAATGGGCTTGAATTCAGAATCCTCTCAAGGAAATGGGATGATTTTCCCTGGTTATAATCTCTTATAGGCATACACAAACTGTTCTTCCCATTTGCATGAATTCTCTGTCAATTCCATTGGATTAGGGTATCCAGTTCTTCTGATTATCTCTTCATAAGGTGTTTGGCAGCACCTGTGGTTAAGGCCCACCCCACACCTTTAGGCTGTCCCTTTCCAGGATCTTGGGAGTATCTTTTGAGGGGTTGTTTACCTGTGGAAATAGTTTCCACAGGCTTCCTTTGGATAGGCTCAGGATTTCTTTGCCTGGGCAAAGGATGGAGCTGAGCCTTTGCTTCAGGAGCATTCTGTCTAGCAGCAGAGGCCCCTGTGGATGTGGTAGCAGCTGGAGCTGTCACCGGTGAGGTCTCTGGAGCCTTGACTGATGGCTCCAAAGACCTTACTTTGGGAGGAGGAGTCTACTCAATAGACCGCTCACTCCTACTCCGTTTCTGATGGAACAGCTTATCAGAGGCAATTTCAGCCTTTGAGGTCTGAGGTTTAAAAATAGTGGCAAAGTGTGTGGTGTAAATAGTATTGGAGGGCAAGGAATGGTAGGAAGGAGGACGGGCTAGAACTGAGGCAAAGGACTGTTCAAACAGCACATGGGTACGTTGCTTTGCCTCTGGAAAACTAACTTTCTTGCTTCTTATTACCAATAATTTTTCAAATTTGTACCTTTTACATTGCTTTGAAAAAGCTTCATGAGCTTCTTTGCAGATGTATCAGCGTGTTGGACCTGAACAGTTGTCATCTCCTTAATGACCCGTTGTACCACACCTTACACTCTTGGTTGTCCATTTTCCTTAAAATGGCAAGAATTAGCTTCAGGCCCATAACCCTGGCAGTGGAAGTACTGCATAGGGTTTGGCACATATGGCTTTACCTTGAGGTGGTATCATGCCAACTTAACTGAATCTGGAAGAACTAAAGTTTCCAAAGTTAGAAAGAGAGCTGGTGTCGACTGTTCCACACCATCAACTTTCTTCTTAAAACGTTTTACGGCCACTACATTACAATTCTTTAGTTCTAATAAGTTGTCCTCAGACTATCTCATCAAGTCTTGGGAAAAGACAATTCCCTTACAATGACTGAGTGTTTTGTGAGAAGAACATGAGATTTGAGCCCCAGGAATATCGCATATTGCACGCAGACTGTCACTTTTGACTGGTGACGAAACCTCAACTATCAGGTTACCATCTTGCTGTGGGGTGATGCAAGGATCATGTTGACACATCTCAACTACCTTCAGATGTACCATGATTGATACACCATCAATGGTCATCATTACTAGCTACTTACTATATGAGATACTTTCTCATTTGCCAGATAAGATTTCCTTAATGGACTGAGGAAAATTTTTCTCCTTCTTACCTGGTTTGGGAGCCTGGGAACCATTACAATTCCCATTCTTGCCCTTTGGAAGCTGGAAAGATTCCAAAGTGACATTTCAGAGGGGTTGGCCAGGGGATTGCGTAAGTCTTCAGGGAGAGAGCTAGTTCTTTGTAAATTTGTAAAGGTCATACAAATTAGGATTCTTCGTTTCCTCACCCCCTGCCCCACCCCCACCATGGAGTCCAACGAGGGGAAGCTATTGTTGGGGCTCAAAATCTCCCAACAGCCACAGGGGTAATGAGGAAATATATGCAGCCACTATTACAGTACTGAGGGTAGTCGCGGGACCTATGCGCTACTTCCTGAACAGTGCGAGCTTGACCCTAGCTATATTTGACTAGCCGATTGGCTTGACCAGGCCTTGATCAAACCACCCGTCTAACCAGAATAAAGGACGACACGCACGGCAAACACATGTGGGAGAGGTGGAATGAACCAGGGGTGAGCGCACCATCCTCTCTCATAGGTCTTGGTAACCAGGAAGCCATTTTGTCTCATCCCTCACTGGTGACCCCTCCAGTATGGGTAGCCCTCTAGTCTGGCTCACCAAATCATTGGGACTTCAACCCCCCCCCCCCACACACACACCTCGGCAAGGCGGCTCTCGTTAGGGAGGTCTTTTCTGAATTTTGAATTTTGAGGTTTCTTACCTCTTCCTTTTTTATCATGTATGGACAGTATTATTATTATCATGATTATTGTCATCGTTATCATTACCATCATCATTATTATCATTATAATATTGGTTGTTACGTAATTAATCCCGTTATGAAAATTATGTTTCTTATTATAATTTTATCATAATTATCTTTATCATCATTGTCATAAGTAATCCAATTTATAATCGTCATCATTCTTCACTTAAGAATTGTAAAAATAATAATTTCTAATAGAAATAATGGCATATTCGAGTGTTTTCTGAAAACTTTATATTGCCCTAGATTTTGCTGTTTTTCCGACTTTTCCGGGTTTTCCTATTTTTTCGTTGATTATTATGAATGGACACTATTATAATTCTTATAATCATTATCTTCATTATTATCGTTATAATTATAATAATATTACTACTAATAATAACAATAACAATAATAATAGTAATGAAAATAGTATCACCATTATTGTTTTGATAACCATTGTCATTGGTATTTTGTTATCATTATTATTGCAGTAGATGAATGGCATCTACCACTTGAAGTGGTTTAGTATCTCATTATGGAGTGTTTGTAGTGGGTGTAAGTGCCCACTGGTATGGCATCAACATCAAATCATCATTATTAGATTTTTATAATAATTTTCATTATCACCATGATAATATTAGTAATACTAAAAATGATAACCAAAAACAACGACGACGACAACAACAAGAATAATAATAATAATAAAAATAATAATAATAAATATTATTATTATTATCATTATTATTATTACTAACAGCAGAGTAATGGTTATCACAGCATTTTTTCCATTACCAAAAATATCATGATTATTTTATCATAATCATTATTATTATCAATATTATAATCATTATTGTCAAAATTAATCGAATTATGATTATTATCATTATTAATATATCATTGTTATTTTCATCATTATCATTATTATCGTTATTAGCATTTTCATAATTACCTTCATTTTAACATCATTAATATTATTATTATTGTAATTATTGTATTAATAATAATTATTGTTGCAATTATGATACTACTACTAATAATAATGTTACGCCTCGTCTCTCTGCCACCAACACAAGGCAGGCTAGGCAGACGGCGTGCTATACACAGGGTCGTGAACACTGAACAGCTCCAAGAGGCACCGAGCACCACAGCGTCCCAGAACACCAGGAGGGAAAACGTCAGGTGGCGAGGCAGGGCACGAAATAAACACACGATGACAGTCTTTCCTTTATTTACACAAGTTATTTACCCGTACACTTTTCTATAGGCACAATACAGGGGGGAAACCAGCATGTCACACAGCACAATACAGCTTATAACAGGGCAACACAAAATATCAGGTCACAAGGGCACACACGAGGTCTTCACCGGAGCAGCACCCAACTGCGTCTCTTGGCTTGTTCCTCCGCTCCCCTGCTCACAGCCAGTTGCGTCCTGTTTGCCCAGGTCTTTTCATGTTAACACATGTTTCGCACAGAGACAAAGACCCACTGGCATAGCAATAATAATGATGATAATCATACTATTATTATAATTATCATTATCATTAGAATACTAGTTATTATTCGAATTATTCCCAATATTATCAATATTATAAATATCATTATGATTTTATCATAATTATCATGATCAACCCATGCCTAATGAGGTCAGCAAGTAATGTGTAGTGAGTGACTGCAAAGTCAGTTTTTATAAATAATAGCATTCATATTGATTTTTGTAAATTAAACGTTTTATGCAGTTGTGTTCGGTGTTATAATAACGTTCATAAGTGCTACCGATTCTTCACCGGAGCAGCACCCAACTGCGTCTCTTGGCTTGTTCCTCCGCTCCCCTGCTCACAGCCAGTTGCGTCCTGTTTGCCCAGGTCTTTTCATGTTAACACATGTTTCGCACAGAGACAAAGACCCACTGGCATAGCAATAATAATGATGATAATCATACTATTATTATAATTATCATTATCATTAGAATACTAGTTATTATTCGAATTATTCCCAATATTATCAATATTATAAATATCATTATGATTTTATCATAATTATCATGATCAACCCATGCCTAATGAGGTCAGCAAGTAATGTGTAGTGAGTGACTGCAAAGTCAGTTTATATAAATAATAGCATTCATATTGATTTTTGTAAATTAAACGTTTTATGCAGTTGTGTTCGGTGTTATAATAACGTTCATAAGTGCTACCGATTTTATGGAATATAAGATCATGGGAAGTTTCAGTGCACTCCATGTGTTTTGTTGGGGATGTTCTAATCTATCTCCCAAACAGTATAACACCACTCCATATCTCACCTGTAATCATAAGATATTCGCTTCGTTATCTCCCATCCTCGTTTGCCAACGAAGGAATCACGAAGTCTTAGTTAAACACATGTATTGTAGGGTTTGTAGAGATAGTCTCTTCTACGTTTAATTTTTATTGTTGCTCAGCCAAGAAGAGTTTACATACATCGCCGCTAGGGCATACATATAACGGGTCATAGAAAACGGATCACAGGTCGTTACAAGGGGTATCACATACATATATCAAACAACGCCTAACAATTTCTGCATAAGAACTTTAGTGTTAATAACATATATAATTTAGTGTTTGTAAATACATATCACTTCCTTCCCCCTTATGGAAGATATTACTACTAATAAAAAAGCATAAAAGCACATGAATTAAGTACATATTATCAAATATCACAATATCACAATAGCCTGATTACACTTCATACAGTTACCATTTTCCAGTTAAAATATACTGGTCAGCATATCTAGCGGGAATTTTATTTCTGGTGGACCTTTGTGGAAGCTCTTTCTTCATAGGCTTCTGAGAAAGGTCTACCTTTACTTCTTTATTTTCCTGATGTTTTGACAGATCCTGTACTGGTGATTGCATAGGAGGAATTATGATTACACCCTTCCTGTTTAAATGTGATGGCTTCAGTTGATCAATATGCCTTTTCATTTCCTTACCATCTTGGTCTATCACCTTATAATGCAATTTTCCTAGCTTCTCTATAACCTGTCCTTCAACCCACTTTTCTTCTGAAGAGATATATGATCTTATCAAAACCTTATCTCCAACATTAAATTCTCTATAGTCCTTTACACTCTCAGATCTAGACTTTTGATTAACCGCTGTCTTTGGTTTTAATGAATCCAATCTACATCTCACTCTCCTCCCCATCAATAGAAAAGAAGGCGAACAACCCGTGGTCGCATGAGGAGTGGTTCTATATGATAGCAAGAACCTATTTATACAAGTGGTAATACTGGATCTGCTACTGCCCCTACACTTCATGTTATTCTTGAATGTCTGAACAAATCTCTCTGCCTCTCCATTTGTTGCAGGGTGATAAGGAGCACTACGGGTGTGTTTGATGTTGTTACCCTTGCAAAAGTTCTCAAACTCACTTGAAACAAATTGAGGACCATTGTCAGACACGATATGCTCAGGTATACCATGTGTTGCAAACAGAGACAATAACACTCTAACGGTGCTATATGCCGTTGTAGAGGTCATTGGAATCACCTCAGGCCACTTACTAAATGAATCTACAACAATCAGAAAGGTGTGACCTCTAAAAGGACCTGCAAAATCAATATGCAATCTCTGCCAAGGAGTACTAGGTGTCTCCCACGGATGTGTTTTACAAGGAGCTAGATTGTTTTGCTGAAATGCGCAACCCTCACATACATTGTGATGTCATTGTCAATGCCAGGCCACCACACAAAAGTACGAGCAATCGCTTTTGTGCGTACAATACCTTGATGTTCGGCATGTAACTCCGCAAGAACCTTACCCTTCAATCGGTCTGGAATTACTACCCTATTACTTCTCAATATACAACCTTGTACCACCGATAATTCAGACCATACCTCTGAAAATGGCTTGTACTCTTGCAAAGACAACATATCCTTATCATTTGATGTCAGACCATCTAAAACCTTTGATAATAAGGGATCACTTTTAGTTTGATCTGCAATTTGCTTTGATGTTATAGGTAACTCACATGCGTCTACTAACAAAATGCTTGATGCTACCTCACTCGAGGCCTGATCAACCGGTAATCTAGACAAAGCATCTGCATTTCCCATCTTCGATGTTGACCTATACTCTATCTCGTAATTATAGGCGGCTAGAGTTATAGATCATCTATGTAGACGAGCTGCTACCAACTCTGGCAGACTCTTTCTTGGTCCCAAAATAGCTAATAATGGTTTATGGTCTGTTACTAACGTGAAGCTTTTTCTGCCATAAAGGTACATGTGGAACTTCTTAATGCCATATACTAATGCCAATCCTTCTTTTTTATTTGAGAATATCTTCGTTCTGCTTTGTTTAGCAATCGTGAAGCAAAAGCAATTGGTCTCTCGGTTCCATCTTTCATAACGTGGGCCATACTGCACCTAAACTTACTTGTGGTGCGTCACACACTAATTTTATAGGCATGTCTTTGTTGTAATGTACCAGAAGTGTATCATCTGTGATTTCAGCTTTTATTTTGTCAAAAGCATCCTGACATTCGACTGACCAATTCCATTTAACATTTTTTGCAGTCAAATTATACAGTGGACTAGCAATGGTGGCTAAATTCTTTACAAATTTACCGTAAAAGGTTACCAACCCTAGAAACGACTGTAGTTCTTTAACATCCTCAGGCACTTTTGCTAATTTAACTGCCCTAACTTTATCATCAGTCTTATGAATACCTTTACCATCAATCCTGAAACCTAAATACTCCAGAGAGTTTACAAAGAAATGACACTTACTTTTGTGTGTTTTCATTCCATTTTCTTTTATCCTATCTAAAACAGCTAGCAACCTTTCTAGGTGTTCGTTTTCGTCCTACCTGCAATCAAAATGTCATCTATAAAACAAAATACTCCTGGTAGAGCATGGAATATCTTATCCATGGTTTGCTGCCAAATAGCTGGGCTCGATGCTATTCCAAAAGGCATCTCTTGGGAGTAAACAGTCCTAAATGAGTGCTCAGAGTGCATATCTTTTGAGAATCTTCATCCATCATTAACTGTAAAAATGCTGCTTTTAAATCAATCTTTGAAAATACTTTACAATCTCCTATGGCAGCTAACATGTCTTGAATATTCGGCAGAGGATGTTGTGCAATCTGCAATTGTGGATTTACAGTTACTTTATAGTCTCCACAAAGTCTGACACTACCATCTCTCTTTGCTATTGGCACTAAAGGTGTACCCCAATCCGAATAGTTAACCCTTTCCCAGGTTCCTTCCGCTTCCAATCTGCGAATTTCTGTTCCACAGCTGGCTTCAATGCAAACGGAATTTACCTGGGGGACATAAACTTTGCCTCTGGTTTCAGTACCAATGATGCTTTGCTATTTGCAACTGTACCTATTCCTTCTGAAAAGATTTCTGTGTATAATAGGATAATTTCATCTATGGATGATATAGCTCTCATGTTTACACTTTTGGCTAATTCAATTTAACTCGAGCGAGCCACTGCAAACCTAAAAGACATCCATCTTTCTCCTTCACAACATATAAGGGTAAATTATCATGCACTTGATCTTCGTACTTTACCTTTACCTTAGCCATACCCATTACTGTCAACCCATGAGAACCATATGTTTTCAGTCCTTTATCAGCTGGCTGCACCTTTATACCCGGAATTGTCTTAGCTATATACTCCGGCAATATAGTGACATCTGCCCCGGTATCTAGCTGCATTACAACTGGCTTCCCATTTATCTGAACATCTAAGTATATTCTTTTCTTACTATCATTTAGATACTTAATTGATAATACCCAATCTTTGTCAGAATCATAGTCAAACTCTTGTGTGCCCTCAGTCTTATATACTACATTCCCTGACTTCTGAATTCGTTTGTTTGTACAAACTTGAGCAAAATGGTTCCACTTCTTACAGTTATTACACTGCTTGCCCATAGCTGGACATTTATCAGTATCCTTAGACCTATGGTTTTCCCTACCGCACCTACGGCAGCTTTGTGAACTAGAATACTTATGATCTGTTGTCCTTGGCTTTGGTCTAGGAGATTTGTTTGGAACCTCACTTTGTTTGCTCCTTTGGACATAAGCAGGCAACCTTTTATCCTTACCTACTTGTACCTTACTCACAGACTCTTTTCTTTCATAAACATCAGCCTGTGATTTTGAAGCTTCCTTTATCCTTGCCAGTTTCATCAATCTATCTAGAGTTAAATTATCTTCTCCTAATAATATTTCTCTAAATTTGCAGTCTGGCGTGAGATTCAATATAGCTTCAATAATTCTGTTTTCTAGATCAGGAAATTCACACAAGGTAGCTGCTTTCTTTAACCTTGTCACCCAAGAGTCTATCAATTCATCATGCCCTGGCTTACTATTTGTAAATTTAAATCTCTCATAAAACATGTTTACCTGGGGTATGAAATGCTTGGTCAATGCACTAACTATCGCTTCATGTTTCTAAACTACTATAGTTAGGAAATGTTTTACATATCTCTTTGGTTTTATTTCCCAGGTGATGCCTCAAATACCTTAATTTCTTTACTGGCTCTGTTATTTCAAGCACTGCTAAATAATCCACGAAGCTTTCTATCCAAGCTTTCCACCTGACACCGACCTGAACTGGGTCACCTTCGGGAGAAAAAGTCTCCACGGTGGCATACACCGGTATTCCGGAGGTCATCTCGTCGGAATCGGTCACGTACGGCTGGGCGAGTCCACTTGATCCCTAGTGGGGAGTCCGCACTCGGCTGTTTGGGGTATCCAGGCCACAACGATCGCCGGTAGATCTGCGGTCCTGAAATCGCCACTGCTGGGGGTGTTCTAATCTATCTCCCAAACAGTATAACACCACTCCATATCTCACCTGTAATCATAAGATATGCACTTCATTATATCCCATCCTGTCGCCAATGTTGGGGATGTTCTAATCTATCTCCCAAACAGTATAACACCACTCCATATCTCACCTGTACTCATAAGATATGCACTTTGTTATCTCCCATCCTCGTTTGCCAATGAAGGAATCACGAAGTCTTAGTTAAACACATTTATTGTAGGGTTTGTAGAGATAGTCTCTTACGTCTAATTTTTATTGTTGCTCAGCCAAGAAGAGTTTACATACATCGCCGCTAGGGCATACATATAACGGGTCATACAAAACGGATCATAAGTCGTTACAAGGGGTATCACATACATATATCAAACAACGCCAAACAATTTCTGCATAAGAACTTTAGTGTTAATAACATATATAATTTAGTGTATGTAAATACATAACATGTTTTAGTATCATTCGTTCACATTCAAGATTTTCTATACGTAATATGATTTTGACATTGTAATGAAGTAACTCTTACGTGTTTAGATGATATGCTATAAGTTGTAACATCTGAAAAAGGACACGTCTTAAATTTCAGGTCTCGGAGTATATACACCATCTTGTACCAGAAATGAGCCTTCACAAAAGGTTAATTGATTCGCAAAGTCAAATTGCTATGGACATGAAGTGAATACCTGCGTGAATGTTATTGCCTCGGCTTATTTGAAATTTCTTTGAATTTTAAATAGTTTATGGCATCTTGTATTTTATTTTGTTTCACTTATATTTCTGATTTTCTTGATCATCCAGAGAACTTAGAAAGTGGTTTATATTCATTATCATATAGACTTCTTCAGTAATTCAATTATACCCTGGCGTTGGGTGGGTGCTTCACGCGCAAGGTGATGTGAAGCGATGGTGTGGTAGCCTAGATAGTGTTAAGTGCTTACATGCCTTCTCGCTTTCAGCTTCCACCACTGGGTAGCCCAGTGCGAAAAAGGGAGCATTTTTGCATAAGTCTCCCCTGCCAGGTCACAGCCTCTCCATCATCAAGACTTCTGTAGTGCCTCCTCGTGGCCATCCATGTGTAACTGGGCACCTTGCAGTCCAAGGCTAAACTGTGGGGGATCTCGGAGCAGCAGGAGGCTCCAGAGGAATGGAGCCATGGCCCACCGGCGTGTGAACCCGCTCTGGCTCTGTACCAACTCCTGCCCCCTAGCCACCCTGGGATAATAGGGCAGCTCAGGGGGGGAGGTGGGCCTTGCCAGTCCTCCTCCCCCCAGAAAGACCCATGAGCCATGGCCCACCGCGTGTGAACCCGCTCTGGCTCTGTACCAACTCCTGCCCCCTAGCCACCCTGGGTAATAGGGCAGCTCGGGGGGGGAGGTGGGCCTTGCCTGTCCTCCTCCCCCCAGAAAGACCCATTGCAATGCATCATTTAAATGGAGCGGGGGACGGTGTGGTTCTTCCCATCCTGCAAGCAAGGCCCGCTGGGGGCAAATGGTTGGGGCGCAGGATTGGACGGCTTACCGTCCTGCCCGTGCCCCGAAAGGCCCACCACCATGAAGCTTGTGGGGCAAAGCCCTCGGGACCCACGGTGGCTGGGCGCCCCAGCCTGCTGACCCTGTATTGGGCAGCGTGGCGGGGTGCAGAGGTGGCTGCACCTCAGTGCCCCCAAGCTAACTCAGGTGACCTCCGGGTTGTACACTTACACTGGTCAGGCTGCGCGATGCCACCCGGGTGTAGTCCATAGCCTCTCCAGCGAAGTCACCCTCGGTAGTTGAGGTACACAGTTGATGAGTGTATTATCGCACTGAGATGGAAGCATTTCTTGTCCTCACTGTGGTATCATTGCGGCCAACTGGCTATGGAAGTCGTGGCCCCCATGGCTCGGGAGCTGATCCCAGCAGCGAGAATAGCCTCCTTCTCCGGGACTTTGCTAGGTCTCAGAAAATGAGGATCTCTGGTTCCTGGTACCAGCGCTCCAACCCACATCGCTGGACATGGTACAGTGATATGGGTACAGTGGCCAAGGAGATCGACCACATTCTTGTTAGCACGTGATGTAGGATCCTCCAGAACTGCAGAGCTTACCAGAGTGACGAGTTCTGTGGCACTGACCATAGGTTGGTTGTGGAGGAGTGCCTGTAGGTTCACCATGGCAGTCTCTGACCGATTCACAGAACTCGACAAACCTGGCAGACCCAGTTGCTCTGTGGGATCTCTTCAAGTGCATAACACTCAAAGCAGCCCAGGAGTCCATTGGCGTACGCCCGATTGCAAGGCAGAATTCTATCTCCCTGGAGACATTAGAGGCCGCTGAAGTGTGTGCATGGCTTGGCTGAATGGTAATCAAGTCTTACGTCGCTCCATGGTGCGTAGGGCTCGGACACTGCAGAGAGGGACAAGGAACAGTTCATCAGGAATCTTGCTGAGGAGGCTGAAGGTCATTTCTTGGTAAATAACCTTCGCCCTGCCTACCAAGCCCTGAGAAAGCTGAACTCTAAGGCCTCCTCACAGATGACTGCAGTCTGATCAGCGGATGGATGGATCATCTCAGATCATGTTGGGGTTTGTGAATGCTGGGATGAGTATTTTGAGCAGTTGTACCAGGTAGACCCTCCAACAGTTAGCTTGGATGCAAGCGATGTCACAGTGCCTGTGCTGGACCCACCCATCAGCGAGGAACCTCCTATCTTAACAGAGGTTAGGATGGCGATTTCCAAGCTGAAGAGTGGGAAAGCCGCAGGCATATGTGATATCCCTGCTGAATGCTGGGGGTGAACCTATAGCTCAGGGCCTGCATACAGTCCTGACTCCCATCTGGCAGTCTGGTACTGCTGAGGGGTGTGGTCATCCCTTTAACTGCTCAGCATACCAGGCAAAGTTCTCACCCACAATCTTCTGAAACGGATCTGCAACCTAGCGCTTCGAGTAACTGTGGAACGCCATTGTGAGTTTGGTCATGGGTTGCTTGCAACCTACATCGACCTCAAGAAGGCATTTGACTCGGTGCATCGGGAATCGCTATGGGATATCCTGAGACTCAGGGGAATTCCGACACATATTATTGGCCTAATAGCAAGCCTTTATACTGGTACTGAAAGTGCTGTAAATTGTGGTGGGGGTCTGTCGAACTTCTTCCCTGTTAATTCAGGGGTGAAGCAAAGCTGCGTGTCTTCAAGGCCTTGATACTGCCAGTTTTGCTCTATGGAAGCGAAACCTGGACACTATCCAGTGTCTTGGAGTCTTGTCTTGATGTCTTTTGTAACAAGTCCCTTCGCCAGATCATGGGGTACAATTGGCAGGACCTCATGTCGAACCGGTGGTTACACCGTGAGACTGGCATGGGACCTGTTACTTGCATAATCCGGGATCACCAACTCAGGCTATATGGGCACCTAGCTCGTTTCCCTGTGGACGACCCTGCCCATCAGGTTGTCTCTCTGTGAGACAACCCTGGGTGGAGGAGGCCTGTGGGAGGACCCAGGAGATTATGGGTTGGGCAGCTCGACGAGACCTGTCGCAAGGAATCAGAGATACGCCATGGGCCTGCCTGGAGACTTGCCTCGAGGGATCCTCGTGGCTGGAAGCGTAGGGTGGATGCGGTCATGCGCCCCCATCGGTGTTAGCCCCTTGATGAGGATGAAGATGATGTTGCGATTAACGACGCACCACGGTTCGAGGCGATGTAGAAAACCTTAAAGCAGAATCGTCTCTCAGTCATTTAAAAAAAAAAAGGGATTGTCCCCTAAATTCCTTTCACTTGAACACCACTGGTTATTGTCTATCCTCAATATGTGTATGGGTTTTCATGTCTCTAGTTATCCTGCTATCATAGCAAAGGCGAATGGGTAGTTTCGCTACCAACGGCACCCTCTAAACATTCCTTTACTCAGCCACCTCCCTATTGTAGGAAAGCACAGCCCTGAATTTCTTGTTTTCCTTACTTTCTCATATTTTCTTTCTTATTTCTCCATATCTCATTACAATCATGAATGTCGATTTAGCCAAGGCCCACAGTCCCCAACAGGCCTTCATTTACCACAGAGTGCTAAGAATCTGGGGTTTTGAAAACTTTGTTCTTTTTCAAATTTGTGGTCTTGTTATTTTTATGCGGAATTAATGTTTTGTTGAATTAATGTTTTTGGTGATGTTGAATTTAATCCTGACCCTAACCGTCCAAAGTATTGCAACTTACTTTTTAGTAATATTCGTGAAATTCACGGATATTTGAATGAACTTGCAGTTATCTCAATTCAATTCAACATTATTTGTTCTGCTGAAACTCTGGTTTCAGACATGTCCTTATACGAAGTATAAATGTGGTTGCCATGAATACATTTTTGTGATAGTGTGTAATCATTTTAATTTCTACATATTAGTCTTAGAAAAGTCTCAATGCCTATGACAGCATTTATGATTGTTTATTGACTTCGTATATTTCTGCCTTACATTTCTCAGATGTAGTCGAGTGTGAGCAGTTAGTCCATGGGAGTGATAATCTTTTGGGTCTATTATTAACTGATGTGAGAGGAATAACTACTGATAGCATTGTTTGGAGAGATGTTTATTATGCTCATTGTCCTGTTAATGCTCTGAACTTGTTATTGTTAGACATCATAATGAAGTTTGTACCCAGTAAAATTCTTAAATCTCGCTCACATGATAAAGCATGGTTAAATGAATGATGTCACCAGGGACAAGCATACTGTATATGATCTCTGGTCTGCTTGCTACACTTGTCCTTGTTGGGAGAATTAAGTTGCCATTCGAAATTTAGCAACTGATGTTTACAAGCTAAATCTGAATATAATGCTCACTTGAAAGAAGTTCTCTCAGAAATGTCACAGCCTCATAAACGGTGGTCCACACTTAAAGCATCTCTGCTGCTGAGTCCTCCATTCCTTCTTTAACAAAGCCTGATGGTAGTATTACATATAATCCTATTGAGAAAGCTACCTTGTTAACAGAATGCTTTAATCCAAAACAAAGTTTAGTTCATGTCACGCATTACCATGCTTTGATTCATTTGCATTCAGGTCCTCTGAAATCAATTATCTGTTATCGGTTTTAGACGAATATGGTTGAGTATACCCTAATGATTTGTTTCCTTTGATTTTAAAAAGAATAAATAGTCAGTTAGCTCCTAAATTAGCTGTAACCTTACACCCTTTAGTTTATCAAGGGTCATTTTCAGGGTGCTGGTGCTTTTGTAATAAACCTATTCCCAAGGACTATAGGCCCATTTCAATTACCCCAATTTTATTTGATTTTTTGAACGTTTGCTGATCAAATGCTTTTCTGTATATTTGAGACCGTTTCTTCCAGAGATTGTTTGGTTTTAGAAAGAAACTCGACTGCACTGATGCATTGCTTATGTTGGTGCATGAAATGCAATGTGCCTTTGATAAGGGTCATGTGTCAAGACTTGTCTCTTTGAGTTTTAGTGCAACTTTTGACACTTAGTCACAAGGATTTGATTTTTAAGTTGCAGTCTGTTGATGTTCGTATTCCCTCGTGCCTTCTGGGGTTCCTCAGGATAGTGTTCTTGGCTCTTTGCTTCATTTTAAATACAAACAATATGTGGCCAAGCTTTACTAATACAATATTGGCATATGCTAGTGATACTTCTCTATATACTGATATTCCTTCTCTGACAACTAGGGAAATAGTAGCTGACAGCCTCACTGTAGACCTGATTATAATTCAGTCGTGATGCCCTCCATGGGACATGAAATTAAACCCTACCAAGTCCAAGGAAAATATTGTGAGGCGATCTAAAACACAGTTGCCTCAGCATGCAAGTCTGCTGGTTAACTTAGGAATATGTCCCAGGCAGTTTCATCATTAGCAAGTGCAAGAAAATTTACGATGACAACACTGCTTGTAGATGCCTTTCTTTCATTCTGCCTCATTTTGGTTACCTTTGATTACAATTAAAAGAAATGGCATCCTCATTGGTTGTTTCATGGGCAGTTGATCAGAGATGGCCATCCTTAAAAGTGTGGCAATCCATTTGCTTAAGATAAGAAAACGTTTGAGGCAAAACAACAGCTGTGCGGTGTCACTGGGAAAATGTTGAATATGGATGCCGAATGCAACATATTTTCTGTAGATGATATATCTTGTGTTCATTGTGTTGCCTGCATTCTCGATCAATCCATCCCAGCAATTGTGTTGATTGGCATGGATCTTGTCAGGCAATTTAATTGTAAGATTGAATATGTACATGATATATCACCACCAAAATCGTACTTACTTCTGCAAGGTCGTAATGTACTTGGGATCTATACTGGTGAAGCCTGTAATATTAGTCATTTCCAATCAGTAGTGATGTGTCACGTGATGCCCTTTGCTTTATGCTTGTTTATGTCGTCTGTTTAAGGTCGAGTGCCGAGAAACTTTTCTGGTTCAGTCAGATTGGTGTGTCGATTTTCTGGTTGTTTCAAGATTATTAGTGTCAATAAATTTGCTTTCAGTCCTTCCAGTGCCACGATAGCTTATGTTAACAAGTACTACCATGCTAGATGTTTCCCTTAATCATTCAAACGAATTATAGAAATTGATACTTTGCAATGTTTTGAACAAATTCCCATAACTGTTTGCCTATGATGCAATGCAAGGTTATCTGTCCGGTATCGGGCACAATATTATAGCTAAAGGCACTGAGCCTAAATGTGTCTGTCAACAGCATTTACCAGAAAAGACCAAAGCCTTCCTTCGGTTAGAATGTGATAAAATGCGAGTAGGAGGTGTAATTGAACAGTCCTCGTTGCCTTAGTTATCATCTGTTGCCTTGATTCCTAAAAAAATGGGGCTAATAGGTTTTGCATTGATTTTAAAGGGTTAAATTACATAACGACTAAGGATAGTTACCGAATGCCATGAGTGAAGAGCTCATAGATTAGCAGCGAAAAACATCCTGGTTTATCATCTTGATACGAAAAATACTTAATGATATCTGTGGCACCTGAAGGTCGCACTAATTTCGCTTTTTCATCTGTGGCAGTTGCAGAGGTTGCCTTTTGGGCCGGCCACCGCTCTGACTACTTTCCAAAGGACAATGAATTTAGTGTTATTGCCTTTGCTGGGCTGCCACACGGTAGCTTATCTTGATGATGTGATTCACAGTTCTTTTGAGGAGCAACTCGAAAATCTATCGGAAATGTTACAGGCTTTTGTTTGAACCATGAAGAGTGTCAATTTACAGATCGAGAATTTAAGTCTTTAGGGTTCAGGATAACTCTTAGAGGGATTTTACCAGATCCTAAGAAGGCTGTGGCCATAAAACATGGAAGCACTCATTCAATGAGGTGCGAATATTTTTAGACTGTAGTGGCCATTTTAAAGAGCATAGCCCTCACTATGCTGCAATTGCTGCCCCTTTAACCAAACATGCGAAAAGAGGTGAAGTTTATGTGGTCAAATGAAAAGGAAAAAGGCATTTAAAACCTTAAAAAGAACATCTTACAATAAACCCCGTGCTTGTCTCGTGCAGAGAGATCATGGTTATGCTCCACATGCCATAGCATATTTTTCCTTGAAGCATAGATACCCAAGAGTAGGTACCCCACAATTGATGGGGGAAAGGGTCCGAGCTTTTGATCATAATTTTTATGACAACTGATTTCTTAACCTTAAACTTACGTTGTTCATTGGTGCACACTCTCCACGTATTACAAAATCGTCACATGAGCCCTATAATCATCAGTATAAACCTGTACAAGAATGGTACATCTAATTATGCTCCTGATGCTTGCACCGTGATGTTGGCAACATTAATGGTGATAGTCTTGATCCACAGAAAGTACGAAATGCTTAACAAGAGGATCTCCTGTGGTGACAAGTCATCCATTACTAACGAAAACTGCCTCTGGTCTTGGACGAGGTCAAACTGATGAATGGCATCTTGTATCATATTTGCCACCTGTCCGACTGTGTTTTGCATCCATGAATTATACCACATGCCCCTAGAACTGTTGCTTTAAAGTTCATCTGTTCATCCACTTTAGGCATACGCACAGGAGTAGACATGACATACTGTAACATACACACTTTTATATTTTCCTAACCTCCTCAGGGAAATTAGAAAATTTGATTGTCTAGGTATACCAACGGTGTGAAGGACCAGTATACCGGCAAGCACCAATGGCACTAAAAAGAGTAACTGTCGATCTTATGTGCGCTCGATTGTCGATCGTTTAACCTGGTATTTACAACTAAGTGTTTCACCGCAGGCTAAGAATCCCTTTAAAGAAGATTTGAAATGTAAATTTTACATGACCACTCATCACTTTGCCAGGACTGAAAAGTAGTGAACGCGCTCTTCGGTCGCCACCTAGCAATCCCCCACCGTTCGGATCCTTCCATTATCTTCGAAAGTTCCAACACGAGGTTTGCGAAACATGATTTCGTCGTTAACTGCTGAACTACTGAAGTACCTGTAAGTGGGCAAGTAGGCAAGAAAGCCAGAGACAAGATTAGACCGCTGCATCGTAACACCGCCGATCAACAACAATCTTCTATTATCAGGCCATGTGCCCCTTGTGCTCTTACGAACTATCTCGAGTGCCCGGATACGTGGGTGAGTGCTGGTATTATGTAGAGATTCTTAACTAATGTCATACTGTAACATGCTAAAGACGGCAACACTTCCG
>NC_051389.1:35118289-35130789 GCF_015228065.2 Penaeus monodon
GTCGACCTTGGACGGAACCCGGGAGGGTGCAGGTGAAGAAAGTTCCCTTCTTCTAGAGGTTGGGCGCAGGGGGTTTTTACGGCCCGGGCGACTGCACCCTTAACCCCCCCGGGCAAGTCTAGAATCCGGGGTTGAATGTCAAGGAGTGATGCGGGAGTAGAGGGCCTCGTGGGGCCCCTCCAAAAAAAAGCAGCGGCTGATGGCGTAGCGGTTTTGGGGGGGCCTTTTGGACCAGGGGAGTGGTTAGTTTTCAGTGTTTTGGGAGGTAACCTTTTTCCGATAAGGGCCCCGAAGGTGCCAGCTGATGCAAAGTGGGCATTTGGGAGGGAAATGGGGGCATCCCAAAGGGGTTGTTGGGGACGGGAGTTGGTTGGGGTGGGGCCGTTTCCTGACTTTTCCCTTTAGGAATTTGGGGCACCCGGGGGCCCCTAAACCCGAAGGAGGCACAAAAGAAAGATGCCCACACCCCTTTTTCAGTATGAGAGTGTTTAGCGGGGGGATTGAAACCCGGGCCTCACAGGGTCGGTGAAACACCGCATTAACACCGGAAAATAGTTTTCCCATCAAGACCCCCCCCCCCCCCCCGACGTATTGCAACAACCCGGCGAGAAGATTTGCAGTGGGATGTCAATGAGCTGGCGGCCAAAAGGGGGTGATTGAATGGGCCCGACGGGCCAAGGTCATCAGCGGAGTCCTGGTGAAGAAAAAGGAAAGGGAAACAAACGCTTCTGTTTTGGAAATACGGGCCCCGGGAAAGAAAATGACTATCAAGGACTCATAACCCCTTTCCCGGGGAATTGATGACACACTCGATGCATTGGGGGGGGCCAGGGGGGTTTTTCCACACCGACCTGAAGTCGGGTTATCACCAGGTGGAAAATGGGGGAAAGGGGGACCCCCCAAAGACGGGCCTTTTTCCCTTCGGGAAAGGCCCTTTTGGGGGAAATTCAACGTCATGCCCTTTTTTTTTCTGAAAATGCCCTTTGGGTTTGAGCGTCTGATGGAGAGGGTATTGGTGGGGGAAGTGGAAGACGGCGCTTGTCTCATTGGGGGACGTCATCGTTTTCGGGAGAAACCTTTGGGGAGGACTAGCCTGGGGGAAAGGACTACAGCGTTTTGGGGAAAGGGCCAACCTCAAATTTCACCCCCCCAAAAAATTCCCCCAATTTTTCAGGATGGGGCCCCAGAGGGTGAAACGACAGTCTTTTTGTCCACGTGGCGGGGCTGTGGGCGTTACCTTTGGGCCAGAACCCTCCGGGGGCCCTGGTGAAAAAAGAAGAAACGTTAAAAACCCATTAGCGGCCAATGGGACTTGGCAGACGCTAAACCGGTTTAGACGAGCATTTGGAGGGGTTGGGGCGTCCCAACAAAACCCCAAGGGTGCCCCATGACCCTTGGGGGGCCCGGAGATACCCTTTTGGGTTGCCACTGCCAATAAAACCGGGCCCCCCACACCTCCTCCAGAGCACCCCCGCGAGGCGAAAAGCCGCGCTGGATAAAAGATTTTTGTTTTTTCGGGAAAATTTTTTTTTTCATTAGGGTTACTTTTTTTTTAAAAGAATTTTGTTTTTTTCCTGAGGACAAAATTTTATTTAAATTTTTTGTAGTTTTTTTTCCCATGTTTAAAATATGTCAAAACGGGAGGGGCCCCGTCTCCCTTGATGGGGGGATAGTGGGGGGGTTTTTTTTTTTTTTCTTGAAAACGAAACATTTTTTTTAAACGGGAAAAGGGTTTTACCGGGAAAACATGACGCAATTTGGCTGTGAGCGGAGGAGCGAAAAAACCCCGGGGAAAACGCTTTGGGGTGCTGTTTCCTGTGAAGACCTTGTGGTCCCCTTGTGCCCAAAATTATACTTTGTTTTGGCCCCTTTTATAAGCTTTATCGTGCGTTTGCATCTTTTTTAACCCCCTGTATTGGGGCCTATAAAAAATTGTAGGGTAAATAACTTGGGGTAATTATATATTAAAACATATTTCAATAAAAATTTATAAAATATCCCTATAAATTTTAATATATTTATATCTTTTAACATATTATATATATATATTTTCTATATATTATAGTAATCTATATATATATAATATGACCCCATATACAACCAACACACCCCTACATACTTAATATATTTTTAATTTATATATATATATATATAAAAATAATATATTATATAAAAACAAAATTTTTACTTATATAAAATTCCTACATACACATACACACCACATACACACACACACACCCCCCCAACCCCAACACACACACACCACACACACACTCCCCCACACACAACAGGGCTTTTATATAATATATATATTATATATAAAATATATATTTATAATTATATATATATGTTTTTATATTTTTGTGGGGGGTGTGTGTGGTGGTGTGTGTGTGGGGTGTGTGTGTGTGTGTGGTGTTTTGTGTGGGGGGGTGTGTGTGTGTGTGTGTGCAAATTGTGTTTTTTATATATTAAAATTTTAATTTTTGGGGTTTATATTTATACATACCCCACCCCCAAAAAAAAATTTTATATTTATCAAATATTTTAAATATCATATAATATATTATATTTTTTGGTGGTGTGTATGTATACACATATTACTGTTTATATAACATAAATAATATCCCACTGTTTTTACATAATGAATAATTATATATATATATATTTATATAATTTATATATATAAATATATATATTGGTTATGTAAAACACATTACATTTTATTTATAATTATATATTATTATTATATAATAAATTATATAAAACAGAAAACATACACATCCACACCTACATAAAATTTTATAAAAATTATAATATATATAAAATATAAAATTATATATATATATATATATATATATAAAAAAAATATGAAATTATATATATACTATATATTAATATAAAATATATTTTTTTATATCCAAATTTTTAATATATTATATTTATTATATATTATATATATATGACCATATCTTCCCCAAACACACACATACATCCCATAATATAAAATAGATAATATAATATATATATATATATATATAAAAATATATATATAAAAAATTATTTAAATCCTTATATTTTCCCCTAAACCATACCACCCAATACACCCAAAAACACACACACCACAACCCCCCAAAATTATATATATTATATTTATATTATAAATATATTTTAAAATTTTGTTTTAAATATTGTGTGTGTGTGGTGTTTGTGTGGGGTGGTGTGTGTGTGTGTGTGTGTGTGTGTGTTGTGGTTTTGGTGTGTGGGGGTGTGTGTGTGTGTGTGTTTTGTGGGTGCGTTGTGTATGTGGGTATATATATATTTATAAATATATGTTTATATATATATCCCTCCAAAACCCATACATCCCTATATTTTATAAATAAAATATAAAAATATTATTATTTCTTTCCCCCATATTTTATTTTGTGGTGTATTTTAACACAAAATATACATGTTATTACAAAACAAAATATCCCCCTAGATTTACATAAAATGAAAAATTTTATATCTATATATAATTTATAATTATATTTATATTATTTAAAACCATATATACATTATAAAATATATAAAATTATATATATTTTTATATATTATTAATATTGTTTTTATCACAAAATATACATGTATATATCCCTAATATTACACATAGATATACATTTTAATAATATTATTTTATATTATGTTTTGTATCCACATATTACTGAAATTATAACTTTAAAATAATTAAAATAGATATACTTTAATGAATTTATAGGATAAAAAAATTATCTATTTATATATTATTATAAAAATTTAATATATATATTTTATATAATATATTTTTAAAATAAAATATAAAATTATTATATATATTCCCTATTCATATGATTGGTAGAATAAAAATGGCAAACATTGTTTTAAATACCCTATTTTTTAGAAACAAAATAACATTTGATTTTCTTTTTTTTTAAAATAAGGGGCTGAAAAACATGCATTTTAAATTTATCGCGGGCTTTGTGGGGGAAATTTTTTGGGCGATTTTTTGGGTATTTTTTATCGAATGGAAACCGCCTATGGGGTAAGGGGGCATTCCCCCTTTTTTGTTTTTAAATGAATAAAAAAATTAAAAATTGATTTTTGGGCATATTTCTTGAATGTAAAACGTTTCATACTTAAAACACCCTTTTTAAATGGTAGCTAAATAAATAGAAATCTGGAAATTCTCTGAGAATTTTAGCAAGTTTTCTCGAAGCTGCACCACCCTGGGTACGTTTGATCGAACTAATGAAGTCAGACTTTTCTTTTCCCCAAAAACAAAACCATTTTCAATAAACAAAAAAACATACTACTTTAAATTTTTCTCCTTTTTAAAACATTGCATGAACTTAAACGCACAAAACCCCATCCTGGCTCCCGCTGGGGCCCGGGAAATGGGGGCGGGCTATCCATACCCCAACGGTGCTTGAGACATTCTCTGAGATTGCTCTCCTCAATACCTAAGAGCCAACACATGTCAGAGGAGGGGCTCTAGACCTCACCCTGGCCACTGTGACTCTGGTGGAGAGGATTAGCTGGGGTATCAATGAGACTGTCACAAATGACCATTACGGCATTTCCCCCCCAGGGATAGGGGCCCACAGAAATGTCACAAACCGAATCCAAGGGGGAAAAACAAAACAAGGCCCCAACGGCGGTGTTTCAGAACGCCTTGGTCCACTGCCCTTAGAAGAAATAAACCCACACAAAGTGAAAAAGTGGAAGTTTCCTGAAGCCAATTTTTTAATTTCCATTGATCAAGCAGCCTCACTGACCATACTTAAAAATTTTGGGCCCGGGGGCCCGGGGGTCACAAAAACGCCTGTACCTTTTCCAAGATTAGGGGGGTCAAACCCAAAGTAACATAGCCGAAAACAAATTTCCAAGGCAAAAAACCCCCGGGCAACCTAACTCCAAAGGGGGGCTGTCAAGGGGTGGGCCAAAGGGAAAAAACCAACAGAGTCGGGGGAAAAGTTGGGTTGATTTGGGGTGAGTCCCCTTTGCCACCAAACCCCCCCTCTCTGAGCTATGGTCCCGGGAAACCCACCAGTGCTTTCCCCCCCGACCTACAGTCGGGGGCGAACAGACGGTGCACAAATTCTCTGTGAGAAAAAGTAGCAACACCTTCCCGCCGAACTGAGGGGAAGGGAAAAAAGCCTCAACCAGACAGACCCTTTCTCACATTTAGAGAAAGGGCAGCCGAAACCCCGGGAACCCGACCCTTTCTTTTCTCTGAGGGAACTAAAATGCTATAAAACCAGTTTTAAAACAGCCTCTGGGATCCTCCCCCTCATTTCCCACCTAGGGCTATTATGAAACGTGCAATACTGAAATCATCAACGACCCCCAAAACATCCACTCTCCCCCCGAATTGGAAAAGGGGTTCCATAGGGCCCACCCCAGGCTAAAGTAGCCCCCGAGAAAATTCCCCCCCCCCCCTCTTTTCCTCACTTTTCTTGGGGGCCAAAACGGCCCGGGGGATGGTCTAAAAGGGTCCCCAAAAGGAAAAAGGGACCCCCACTGAAAACCTCCACAGATTCACCAGGGGCATAGCATATCGCACCCGAAAAGCCCGCTCGGGGCACAAAAAGCCCAGGCACCTCTGGGGTATATTTCCCTTTACCTGGAAAAGGGGTTTTTTAATTGGCAAAACCCCCCCTTTCCCAAACAGGAAACCTGATCCCGAAGGCAATCAAGGTACAAGTCCCAAAACCAGGGGAAAAGGGCTTGGAAAGTGTTTTAGGGCTACCTCACCTTGGGGTAAAAGGGTAGACCCGGGCCCTTTTCCTTTTAGGAGGTCCATACCTGGGGTTTTACCGAAAACCCAAAAAAAACTGTCCTTCCTGGAGCAATGAGTGGGGACGCAAAAGGGGCCAGAACCCCAAAATACTAAAATCATTCTATGTACATGCCGGGCCCGGCCCCTTGGGGTCTTGCCTCACTTGCTCTAAATTTGGGAATAAGAGAAAACCAAAAAAAAATTTGGGGACAATCCAAAATGGCACTGGCCCAAGGGTCCCCTGGGTGCCCCCAAAGGGACGGGTTCCCCCAACCTCCTCCTGGAGGCAAACTTCCCCCCCCCTAAACCCCAAAAATCGATCTAAGGCAGCACAAGTTTCCCGAAAGGGCCCCCAGGGTTTCCCAGGAAACCCCAAAAGCCTAAAAAAAAATAGTCAAATACCTAAAAACAGATGTCTCTTTTCAAACAATTCCTGGCTGTCTCACCAAACCAGGGGGTTAATATGCCATCAGCTCAAAAAACAAATTCTCACTGGGGGGATGGACTCCCCCCACCCCCAACCCTTTTTTGAAACCCTACCGGGGGGCACAAAACCCCGATAGGTTTTTTTCATGGGGCCCAAAAAAGAAAAAAATCAAAACTCGATAAATAGTCAAAGGCAGAAACCCACAGGGTCATTGCGCCATCACTCCCCCAGTAGTAAACATACTTCACGATGGATCATCCCATCCCCTTTAGCCCACTGCAAAGGGGCCCCCCTTTGCCGCAAGGGTGCCACAAAATCCACCCCTTTTCTACAGGCAGAGGCAACTGCCAAACATGGAGCCCTAGGGCCCCACATCCCAGGGGAAAGGGCACTTTGGGCATACATCAGCTCTAGGGCAGCCCCTCGACTGTCTTTTAGCACACTCACCCAAAAGGAAAATCTCCCTTCTGACTTTCTATCCTTACAATGGGACAGAGGATTCTTGCTCGGGTAAAAAAATAATCATAAATGGGGGTTTTCCCCAAACCACATTGGCATCAGAGGGAAAGAGCTTGCCGACAGACTTTGCCCCACATTGGCAAGGGGTATGGGCCCCCAAAACCCAAAGATCATACAACCCCAGAAAAAATTACGAAAAAATGCGGCTTCACAGGGGAGGAAAAGAGATCTTACCCCCGGCCCCGCTGGTACTTTAGACGCCACTGGCACTCCTCTGAAATTTAAACAAAAGAGGTACCAAAGTCATTCTCCCAAAAATGCGTCTAGGTTTTTCCCCTGTGGGATGAATCATTGGACAAAAGACCGTGAAAAAATTTTTTGCATGCACTGGGGGGCGACCGAAAAGCCATACTCTACATTACTTAAGAAATTTTTAGTACACACAATTTCCTGAACAAAGGGGCCGCCGACAACAACCCTTGTCTGGTAAAGAGATTTTTCGGGATGCTTACACCATGGCAGCAGGAGTGCCTGCTGGGGAATTTCCCAAACCCCCAAAGGAAAACTGGTGTCAGAGAACCCAAAAAGAGACAGCCATAAAAACTGACGAGGCCGGATCGATATGGAAGGCCCCGGTGAAAATAGAAAATTCGGGAAATCTCTCAAACAAGCAAAACCCAAAATCAGCCTTTTCCCGATCCTCCAAAAGAACAAAACCCAGCAAGCACCAAAAAGGACCCCAAGGGGACTGGGACCTCCGGGTTTCCCCCCTTTATCCCAAATTTACCTTCCCTAACCAGCCATCCTGTGGCACTCACCCCCACAACAAAATCTCCCATAGAGATTTAGACACCCTACCTAAAAAATAGATGAAAAACTATCACTATATACTGGTGGGCCCCCGGAGTGTACGTCCCTGGGGATTACAGTGGGCTCCCCTTTCCCTGCAAAACTTATACCCGCTCGAGTACTTTGGGCCCCAGAATCCGAACAGAGATCAGCATTCCTTGTCCTCCTAGGGAAAAAACAACAAAAGCAGCAACCCCAAAGGGCCCGCCCTCCCTTTGCCCCCTGGGAGCCTCTAGGCTCCCCTTTTTGATTTCCGCTTCACCTTTTAGCACCACCATACCTTTGGGCAAATTTTCACCCACCAACCCAAAAAAATCCCTAAAGAGGGTAAACACCAGTGCCTGAAATAGTAAGGAAAACCACTATCAAACTACTATACCCGTCTGGCAGATGGGAGATAGGACACATGCAAGCTCCTGCCAAAAAGGTTTCTCCACCAGCCTTTAACTTCAGCTGGATGCCGCAGATACCCGGCCCATACCACTTTTCACTTGGGATCACCCCCCCCGACTTTGTCAGGGGGGTGGGTCCTCTCCCGATGGGTGGGTCTGACAAGAAATTGGGTTGGGAATTTAACCCAAATACAAAAGGGCAAAATACTAAGCCCAATGCTCCCGCTTTTGAAAAGGAAAATTTGGGTGATCTGGGGCCCCTTGCTGAGGGAACCACATTCCCTCTTTGAGGACCGGGGTTTTATCTTCTCAGGGCGGTAGGGTGGACAAGGTCATTTCTAAAAATGGGTTTTTACCCCTCCCAGCAAGATTCATGATTTAAAATGTTTTCCCTTTTCCCTTCTCGGCCCGTAATGACCTTTTCCCTACCACCAAAGGAATTTAAAGCACTCGCTTGCCCCCAACGTTTGGCCCGTTCAACAAACATCTGTGGGTCCCGTGTCTCCCTTTCAGATGAAATTCTGTCCCTTTCTCTTAGGTTTTTTATCAATTGGGTGCTTGAACTGCATCATGGGATTTCTGCTTTAAGGTGTCCCCCCAGAAAAAGGTGTCCCAAAAGGCCGCAAAAAACTACCCCACAGAACCCCCCCCACAGGGAATTTTTGAAGTGGACTCGAAAAATTTGCCACAACTAATCTATTCGTTTCACAGAAAATCAGCCTCCGAAAATCCCCTGCGTTCTGGAGGTTCCCTAGCGATGGGTAACCCAGGTTGGTTTTCTCTCCTTAGCTACTTATCTTTACTCTGTACCAGGCCCTGATGTGGGGTTTGGGGTGCTGATTTCCAAAAGCAAAAAACCTCAAATTTTTGTGACCTAGCAAGTCCTGGAAAAAGACCTAAATTTTCGCTGCCAGCATCAGCTCCCGAGCCATGAACCCGACGAACTCCTAAACCGCCCCGGTCAGGGCCAGATTTCCACATGAAGTCACCCAGAAAAAAAGCGAAAAATCTCGCCGAAGGGAGCAATCCCCCACTATTCAATTTTGGTGTAAAAAAATCTTTCCCCATCAAGTTTAAAAACATCATTAGGAGCATAAAACAGCAATAAAGACATTAAGGGCCCAAATTTTGTACTTCAGTCTCAATACCATTATACTTTCATCGACTGGAGTGACCTCTACCACAGAGGGCTTAAGTCTGCTGGAGATGCCTATGGCTACTCCCTGGAGATAGTGTTGATTGCTGTGGCCCGGCCAGTAATAGGTGTAGCCAACCAAAACCCCAAATTTTGCTCTGCCAGGGCTTTTTCACCTCCAAAAAAAGCACCCCCCGCCACCATGTATTTAAAGTATGTATATATATTTTATATTATATATATAAATTATATATATATATATATATATATAATTTTATGTATATAATTTATTTATATTACACATTTAGGGGGTATATATTATTAAAATAAAATTTATTTAAATATAAAATGTTAAAATTTTTTTTATTATTAATTTTTTATATGTATATAATATTAAAATGCAAAATACATTACTTGTTTTTTATATTTTATAAATGTTAAAATTTTATAATACCTAAAATTTCATAGTATACATACTCATAAATATATTTTAAAATATTATATATATATACCCTACACAGGGATATAATATTTTACTGTATATGTTACCAATAAGTTTTAAATATGTTATATATGAATCCCTTGTATATATGTATGTATAATATAAAAATGTTATATATTTCCCTTTTTATTTCAATATATATATACCCATACAAAATACCACACACACATTTTTTTTTTTTTTTTTTTAAGAACCATTCAAATTTTACCGGCATAGGCCCCTCTCAAACCACCCTTGGAGGTTATTTTGGGAGTACTAAACCCCTTTCCTGATTTTGGGTGCCCTTCCTAATCAACCCCGGGGTTTTTGCCACGGCGGTTACTTCCCCCACGATCCTGCGTTGGACTTTTTTAAGGGGATATGTCGTTCTCTACCGAACATTTGGGGGGGCCCAGCCTGCAAGGGCGTACGCAGGCCTTTTTAAAGACTGCCGCGGCGAAAATTTTTAAATAGGGGCCCAAGGTTTGGAGTCCGGGGATCTAACCCTGGGCCTCGGGCGTCCCCTTACATAAAATAATAAAAATTATACATAATTATGCCCCTAAATACCCTTATAAAAATAAAAAAAAAAAAATATATAAGTGTATGTATTTTATGTTGTAAAAATGTACAAAATTTTCCCGAATTATATTTCGTAACTTTTTTGGGTCCCCCTTCTGTCAAACTGGCACAAAATCGATGTGACATAGGTAAAAAAATATTTTTATGAATGAGGCGAATACCCTAACTGTGTGTAACAAGGAGTGTGCTGGGAAAAATTAAAAACCAAAAAGTGTATTAAATATTCCCTTTTTTTGGAAAAATGCATAAGTCCCCTTTCATCTTTCATTTTCTTCAAAAAAGTAATAACCAAAAATGTAGTATTATGTTGGGGCTTTGTTTTGGTAATTATTTTTTAAAATGCCAATTTCTAGGACTGTTTGTTTATCGAACGACAACACCTGTTGGAGGTGAAGCAGTATGGCCCCCTTCTTTCCAAACCCCAATTTAAATTTTTTAATTTTTAGCTGCATATTTCTTTAAACCCTGAAAACTTTTCAAATTTTTTAAAAACTATGAATTTCAGGTAAAAGAAATAAAAAACCGGGGAAAATCGTTGTAGCTTTGTAAATTCTTCTCGTAGCGGCTAAGCGAACTATTGAAGTGATTTTTTCGCGCGCGCGAGGGTATGTGTGTGTGTGTATGTGTGTGTGTGCATGTGCATGTGGCCCCCTGCATGTGCATGTTTTCAGTGCAAAGTTGTTGTGTGGTGTGTGTTTTGTGTGGGTGTGTGTGTGTGTGGTGTGTGTGGTGTGTGGTGTGTGTGTTTGTGTGTGTGTGTTTGTTGTGTGGGTGGTGTTTGGGGTGTGGGTGTGTGGTGTGTGTGGGTGGTTTTGTTGTGTTTCGCCCTGTGTATGATTTTGTTTGTAATCTAAAATCGACCATATTTTTTGCTATTTTTATTTTCCCTAAATTGCGTTTCAGGGGGAGCGCATCCACATCCGAGGGAGAAAAAACAAAGTATGCTTGGGTTTTAAATTTGAGGGAAATCCTGCTGGGTGGTTTCATCAAAAGGGGGGAATTTTCAGGGCTAAAAAATTACTCCCCAAAACATGGGGTGTAAAGATCCTAATATCCTGAAAAAAATATTCTGAAAGGGTCAATTCATCTCGCGTTATACTTTAATCTGTCATTCATCAAAAAATTTAAATTTCCCTTTTTCCAAAACCAATTTTGTTTACAGTCCTGCGTGGTAGGGGTTTGATAAGGGTGGCTTACCCTTTTGTTTTGCCAAAAACCAAATTTTCCTTTTTTCATTCTCAAAGTGTTTTTTAAATTTTCCCCCTGGGTCCAAAAACTGATTCAATAAACCCAAAACCGTACTGTTTTAAAAATTTGAAAAAAATGAAAGCACCCAAACCCTAGTAGGTTCAAACAAATTTTGTGTGCATGTGTTTCTGAGGAAAAAACTGTTTGGGATTTTTTTTTAAAAAAATTTTGGGAGTTATAAACATTTTTTTTAGCAAAATATGCTGAAACAAAAATGTGTTTTGTGGGTAAAATATATTTTATAATATATATATAATATATATAATATTATTATATATTTGTGTGTGTGTTTTGTGTGGTGTGGGGTTTTGGGGGTTTTTGTTTTGTGGTGTGTGGGGGTTGGTGTTGTGGGGTGTGTGTTGTGTGTGTGTGTGTGTGTGTGTGTGTGTGAGTGTGAGTGTGAGTGGTTTTGTGCATATTTGTAAAATATTTCTATAAATTATATGATATATATAAAAAATATGTTATGTTTATTATATATAATATTATTTTATATATTTATAATAATATTGTGGGGGGTGTTGGGTGTGTGTGTGGTTGGGGTGTGTGTGTGTGTGTTTTGTTTTGTGTGTGTTTTGTGTGTGTTGTTTGTGCCTATATATTAAAAATTTACATATAAATATATTTTATTATAAAAAATATTAATTTTATGTTATTAAAATTGTGTGTGTGGTGTGTGGTGTGTGTGTGTGTGTTTTTGTGTGTGTGTGTGTTTTTGTGTGTGTGTGTGTTGGGGGGTGTGTGGTGTGTGTTTGCGTTTCCTATATATATATATATATATATATATATTTTTTTTTTTTTTCAGAAAAGAAAGACCAATACTGGGGATAGTCATACTTATAATAAGAATAATATATCGTTATTCAAAATCTTGTCTAATCCCCGGGACGTGCTTAAGTGAGGTCCTGTTTTCCTACGTAACATTTCAATTCCCTTGTGGCACGATCTGTTAGCTATTGGGGTGTTCTTTCATTGGCAGTTCCCAAGCATTGATAATATTTGTCGAAACATTTTTCATCGGGTTTGAGTTACATACCTTGCTTGGCCGCGGAAGAACTTCCATGTGGTTTTGGTCATCGAATCATTTCGTAACTGCCCTTGATGTGTGTATTAGGCAGTTATCCTGCGTA
>NC_051389.1:35148289-35157714 GCF_015228065.2 Penaeus monodon
CCACTTCCGGTAATTACCTGTCATGCCCTAATTACGTTATTTGGCATCATATGACCTGGTCATTCTGATAAGCACTGCAGGCACACACACACCCACATATATATCCCATGTATATTTATATGTATATACATATATCCTATTATATATACATATAAATATATATATATATATATATATAATATATATTATAATAATATATATATATATATATATGTATAATATATTATATGAGTATATATGTATATACTCATTTATATATATATATATATATCTATATAGACACAGAGATATATATATCTGTATATATATATATATTATCTCTATCATATACAATATATTAATATACATTTTTTATATCTATATATACATATATATAATATACGAGGTGCCTTCAATAAGTTTTGAGACCTTTTTCCTAGGGGCAGTTATAACTTCTCTCTTCTCTCCCTGCGGTGAATCGGTCCTTACTTGGACGATTCATAGGCAGGGGGGGGGAAGGGAGATCGTTACCGGCACAGGCTCTTCGACGAGGCGCAAGCGGTTGGCGCCAAGCCAGATAATGTCCAAGAGAGCTACTAGACCTCTCGGTCATGAGGCTTTTTGCCTGGCTGATTAAAGAGCATGTATCGGCCCGGTCCCATGCATTTACGGCCTCGGCTCTTTACGCGTTATCGAGCGATGCGGCCAGCCTTTGCTTGCTGCCCACATGCTAGTGCGTGCATGTATCCTTCGTGGCCTCCTAGCCTACTCTTTCCTATACGAATTTTCGGCATTAGGATGACTCTGTGATCCCATCTTCGGGCGCGTGCTCGGACGTGGGCAGAACTTTACCTCCTGCAGGGGAGGGTGTGTCTGGGGGAACTTAAGAGGGCCTGCCTTATGGTGTGCATAGAGTTGCCATTCTATTTGTATGGACTGGTATGGCAGACCATCTGATGACTTCCACTCTCTCTTTTTCGGAATATGGTAACGATAGGCAGGAGAGCCCCCCACCTTGTCGGGCCCTCGCCTGGTTTCTGTCCTAGATAGCTGCCGCTATACAGAACACTTACTTCCCGTCCTGTGATAGGAAGTCCCCTGGAATAAATTTAGCTTCTCTCCCTCACTGTGATGAATAGTCGTGTTGCCTGTTCGAGGGATGAAGCGAACTCCCTGGAACAGGTACAAGACCCCTCTTCTCTCACGTGAGTGAAACAGCCCTATGGGTGGTTTCAGAGAGATAGGGAATCATTACTAAAACCCTCCTGCCATAGGAACAGCCTGGCAAAAAGTTAGTCTTCTCTCCCTCCACTGTGATAAATAGTCTGTGGTTGGCTGTTTCAAGGTAATAACGAACTTACTGGAACAGATGCAGACCCCCCTCTTCTCTCACTGAGGTGAAACAGCCTCTGGGTGTTTTCAGAGAAAAGAGGGATTGACTTTAAAAAGAAGAGCCGTCCTGCCATAGAACACCTGGGAAAGTTTGCTTCTCTCCCTCACTACTATGATGAAATAGTCTGGTTTGCGTGTTTCATAGGGATGAGAGGAACTTACTGGAACAGATACCTGAGGGCAGGACCCCCCCTCATTCTCTCCACTGAGGTTGAAACAGCCTTGGTGTTTTCAGAGAGAAGGTATTTCACCTTGAAAAGGGTAGGTCCTCTCTGATTGATGGAAGGAACGGCCTGTAAAAAGTGAAAGAGCTCCTCCCTCCTCCCTCACAGGGGGAGGAGCAAACTGTGTTCCCAACATATGATGGTCCTGTAGGGTGGAAGGGCATACCACTCTGATCTCTCCCCCCAGAGGTTCACACCTACCCACAGTGTTTGCCATGCATGGCAGCCTTGTGCGCTGGGAAACGGTAGTCCTAGGAATTTGCGATGCTGCTTGATTAGTACTCCCTGTGGCTAGCAACAACCTCTTTGGTCCTCTATTCTGGCAAGACGGCAGCTGATTGTGGCCCGTTCAGGTCAATCGGCATGCTCTCCCTCAGTAGGCTAAGTCACAGTCATGCTGCCGTTGTACCCACACTGGTCCGTGATGCTGCTGCAACTGTATACTTAATTGGCTGCGTATATCCACCTCATCACCCCTGTTTTCTGTTAGACACGGCTCTACACTCATCTTCCCCTTGTGGACTCTTCTGTGGGGGTGGGGGCGTGAGTGGATGAAGCCCTGCCAAGTACATGGAAAATAAAACAAAAAATCCCCCACAGACAGACGACTAATGTTGACGACCCGTGCAAGGCCCAGACCACGGCAGCCACCCTGAAGCCATACGTGCCTCCGGGTGGCAAAAGAAAACCCCAGCACAGGATGACACTGTCATCCCGCTGCCAAGATGGTGGACAAGACAGAAAAACCATGATAAAACATGTCTGTCCACCAGATTGTCCAACAGATGGACTCTCGTGCTGGCCCCTCCAGGCCAGCACCCAGACCAGGAAGGCCTCTGAGCACCCTCATACGACCCCCTGACCGAATCAGGAGCACCAGCTGAACCAGCCGAAACAGCTGGTGCCCCCACGAGAAAGCCCCAAAGCCAAAGGCGGGCCGAACGACCAGGCCGGGACCGACTCTGAGGGAGACCCCGCCCCCCAAGGTTTTCCCCCATTTAAGGTACCTTCAAACCCGAAGGCTTCGAAAATGCCTACTAATGGCAGGCGTTGGAGAGAAACGAAAAACCCCCGTGTCAATCCGGGTTGCGCGGATCGGGGCATAATTATCAGCCCAAAGATCAACCCACCCTTTTTTCCTGCGGGAAAAAGAGGGTCAAGATGGGGGGATTTGGGCTTCTCAGCCTTTGTTATGTGGAGGGATCGCATCACACCCCAGTCGTGGGGGTTTCCGATTGCAAAAGGGAAGACCCCAAACCGGAAAGCCCCTGGTGACCATAAAAGGACCCCCCCCCTTACCCTTGTTGGTAACTGGGGTATCTACAACCTTCGAACGTTGTGCCTGACCACTGCGGTTTTCAATCCCAAAAGTACGGACACCACCAGGCTACTGCACGCAAGCCAAATGGGGTGTCGAGAAAGGGACATAACACCGAGGTGGCTTAAGGCCTACAAGGGGAAAAGAAGGACACAACAACCAAATGCCCAACTGTGAAAAGAGGCTGACGCCTGACCCTGCTTGCTCGTCAGGCCCTATGTCTGGGGAAAGAAAAAAAGCAAAAAGGCCCCCACCTCAAAGAGGAAGGAACCCCCCCCAAGCCAAAACCCGGGGAGACCTCCGACAAACAGGAGTTCCCCTAAAATGAAAAAAAGTGAGAAACCACAGGAAAAAAGGTTTTAAAACAGCACCACAACGTCACTGTGGACTATGCTGATCACGCAGGGGCAACACCCTTTGGGAAGGACATGAAGAGGGGATAAGGCACGGGGTCGCCTGAGGCACTGACCAATTGTCAAAACCCAAAAAAAGGGGAAAGGAAGCTGGGAGCCAAAAACCCCATTCCCCCCACCCCGGGACAAGATTCCCCCCCACCCCAACCCAGGCATGCCCCACAGGCATACCACCAGCTGATTAAATTTGCCAGAAACCAAATCAAAACAAGCTGACCTGCCCAGGCAAGGCCAGCAAAGAACAATGACAAAACACCCGGGCCAAGAAAAGCCAAAAATCAGAGCTCCCAAACGCTCCCCACCCCCCATGGACCCGGGGAAACCGACGCTGAAGAAGACCCTAAAACAGTGAGGGACTTCGAAATGGGTTGTAACTCCAAGACACCCAATCCGAATACTAATGTCTCTAATGAACTATCAATAGAAACATCATGGCACGCAATCTAAGCATTCTGCGTGGAACATCTTGGCTTCTCCACAAGAGTCCATCCTCCGCAATAGTGCGAAAAGGGGCATTGACACGTCTGTCCAGGAAACATTAACGGGGAACCCCGTTCGTTCTCCGGGAATGTTTTCATGCTCCCATGTGCTGGTGAAAAAAGGGGCTGTCCCCTTGTCAGGCAAAAAATTTCCCTGCCGAAATAGCCGATGCACCGCACGGGGAGAAGATGTTAAATCTCTTCCCGTCGAGATTCACCGGGCCCGGGGGGCCCCCGAAATTGTACAACGTTTTAACCCAAAACCACACTTTAGTATTAGACATCAGCCAGGTCTGGTTCGCGACACACCAAATGTCATAGGGGAGACTTTAACCCGGCACCCCCCCCATACTGACCCCCTCCCGGGCCCGGGATGCAGAGGCTATCACATAGCCAACGTTTTTTGGGGACACTCCCTGAGATCGAAAATCCTCAATCCCAAGGTAGAGGGGGGGTCTTAGCCCTCACCCTAGCCACTGCAACCTGGGAGAGGATTGGCTGGCATGTCGAGAGGACCCAGCCGAAATGCCACGACAAAACCCCAGATGGAAAAACGACAAGGCCAACTGGCATTTTTTCAAAACCCCTTTGGGCCACTGTCGGGGGAGAAATGAACCTACAGAAGTAAAAAGGGGGAAGGCTACAAGGCGATTTTGTAAATGCCATTGATGAGGCAGCCTCCTACCATCCCCAAAATTTGGGCCGGGTCCAGGAGCACAAAGATGCTGGTACTTAATGATGAGATTGGGGGGTCAATCAGGGGGTAACATGTCCGAAAAACTTTTCCCGAGGAAAAGAACCCCCCGCAACCAGCCCCCCTAAAGGAGGCGTGGGGATCCAAGGAACTCCCAAACAGAGTCGGGGGCAGGAAAATGGCTGGAATGGTGGGTCCTAAAATCACCACCCCACCCTCTCAGAGCAGGGCAACGGGTAAAGCGAGCTCCCAGCCGCTCAGCCCTACGATGCACGCACCATGGCCCCCAGTCAGGGTGAACAGACTGGCACGGGTTTCTTGAAAGAACAAGTTGCAACAGCCTCCAGCCGAACTGAGGACAAAAAAAGAACGTTATAACCAGACAGACTTGTTCATATCAGAAAAAGGGGCAGCCGAACCAAATAATCAGACATATCTTTTTTTAGGGAACTAAAAAGCAATAAAGCCGTTGTAACACAGCCCCGGGCCTCTGACAGGATCCGTCCCCCATCTTTCCCACCTGGAACGGGTGGGTGAGCTTGCATTCCTGCAACTCATCGAAAAGTCCGGGAAACTTCCCTCAAAGGGGAATTAGTTCCCCCCCAAAACCAAGGAGCCGGGAAGTACCCCCCCATTTTTTTCCTAAAATGCCTGGCCAAGACCCCGAGAGGATGGTACTAAACCGGCTCCGGGGGGAAAATGAGACCCCCACATAAACACCCCCAGGGGTTCCCAGGGGCATGAGCAAGCGCACAGCAAGCCCGCCTTGGCCAAAAAACTGGGCGATCTGGGGCAGTACCTTGCTGGAGAAGGCTTTTGAATTGGAAAGCCCTTTTGCCATTCTGGACCCTACCCAAAAAAGGAATCAGGGGTAAGCTCTTGGTTTGGATAGGTGACTACTTTAGTAGAACAGCCAGAGTAAAAATTCCAAGGTCTTTTACACAGCCATGCCACAAGAAGGGAAAGCCAAGGGTGGGTTCTTGTCCGCCCTCTTTAACCCCTTAATGTCTGTATCCTCAACATAAACCCCCCGTGGGTGCAAGTCATCTCCTTTTCAGACGTCTTGCTATCATCCCACCGCCCCTCGCCTAAACAAAGCCCAGCGTTGTGGGGACCTCATACCCCGGGGGATGTTGCAACGGGACTAAAGACTCTGCGCCAAACCCAAAAAGCAGGGCCCCTGAGACGTGAGTTCAAGCCCAATCTAAAAACCCGGGGGAATGGATTGGAAGGGGGTTTCAGGATTATCACCTTGGGTAAGGATAGCCCGCCCCCTTCCTTCCAAAGGAGGTCCGTACCGGTTGACCAAAACAAAATAAAGCTGTCTTCTGAGACAATGATGGAAGACGAGGGGGCCAGACACAAGTATAAGACATTCTATGACTGCTGTCGGGCCCCATTGTAGATTGCCTCCCTTGCTCTGTAGGGGCATTAAGAAAAAATATAAAGACCAACGGAGACAGTCCAAAACGACGCCGCCAGGGCATTCGGGTCCCCAAGGGGGCAAAGGCCCCAAAAACCTCGTATGGAGGCAAACCTTCCCCCCTTTGGGCCTCACAAATTGACCTAATGGCAGCACAATTCTTATCAAAGGTCTCCGGCTCCCAGGAACACAGCCTAAGAAAAAAATAAAAACGCCTAGAATAAGATTGACCCTTTTTGCAAAAAAACCCCTGGTGTCTCACACCCAGCTCAAAGAACCACTCTTGAAAGGGGCAGGGACTCCGCTCCCCCTGATTTTGCGAAGCTCCCCCATGGGCAAAAAAACCTAAATAGAGTTTTTGGGTCATGAGACTGGCAACCAAAAAGAATAAATTTCCACGCCTAGCTAAAGGCGAAACCTAGAGGGTCATTCAACCATCACTTCCCCGGCAGCAGAAATATTAACGATAGATCGGTCCCCTTGACCCCACGCAGGTGCTGGCTTTTCAGCAGGATGCCCCAAAATCCATGAGGTAAAAGACACCCTCCCGCTAAGGTGAGGCAGTTGCTATCATGGGACACTGAGCCACCATCTGCAAGGAAGGGCATTTGGTCATACACACAGACTCCAAAAGGGGACATCGACTGTCTTCACAGCGCTCAACCCCCGTATCTAACCCCCTGAACCATCCAACTGTCACAGAGATTCTTGCACATGGAGAAAAATTTTCCCTAAACTGGGTTCCCCCCACATAGGGTCAGAGGAAAGACTGCTGCAGACTAGCCGAAGTTGGCAGGGGTTGCCCAACCCCTGGTAAAATATAGAGCCGAAATGACTTGGAGGAAAAGTACGGTGATGGCAACCTCCTTCCCCTCAGCTTCCAGAGAGGAAACAAGATCCTCCCCTTGGCCCGCTGGAGTCAGATCCCCTGGCTAGAACCACTGGCACCCTCGAAAAAAACCAAAAAAGGGACCCAAGTCATTCTGCACAGAATGCGACTAGGGTTCCACTGTTTAGGGGAGATCATCAAACAAAAGAACTGAAGAGAGATGTTTCATGCTTTGCGTGGCCCAATGCCACACTTCATACTTAAAATTTTCGCACACGCGTTCCCGAGACAAACCCCCAGAACCAGCCGTTGTCTGGTAAAGAGATTATGCAAGAGCTTTCCCAAAGGGTACAGGAGGCTTTTGGGAAACCCCCACCCGGTAAACACGGGGGGGCGGAAGCAAAAGAGACAGCCATAAAAAAGCTGAACAGGCCAGGCCATAATAAGGCCCAGCAAACCCAAATTCGCAAAACCATAGCCCCTAGGATTCGTGCCGTGATTCCACACCGATACTCCCCCTTTGGCCCTCTTCTCGAATGTTTTTGTAATTCTTGATATATTTTTTTGGACCAAGAATAAGGTTAACCGCCCCTAGACTTTGCTTCCCCATATTTTGGGCGGGAGCGGGTCTCTTCACTTCACACAGAGACCCCCCTCCGAAGAAGCAGCAAATATAAATTAAGAAACGCTCTCATGCACTTCCCCCCCGTCGTTCTGACCCCCCCCCCTTCGTCCCTAAAACCCCCCAACCCCACGCGAAAAGCCACACTCTGCAAAACCCAAAGGGGAAGGAGTATTTGCAAAAATTGGGGTGAGAAAATCTCATACCAAATAATATTGCACGTACAAAGTCGTAGGGGTCGGCGCCCTCTTTTTTCGAAAGATACCACCATGACTCTGTGTACGAAACATGCCCCCCCTTTGATGGTCCTTATAGGGTGTGCAAGTCAAAAAAAAACAAAATACTATCACCTGACAAAACCTCGATTAATTCTCACAATCATACAAACTCTAGGGGAATATACTTCCAGCTTTTCCCTTCATGCTTTCTTGCACTGCGTCTTCGTTTCTGATGCTCGTTCTGTTGCTACTAGTACTGGTGTCGCCCTTGCCATGCTGACTCATCGGGCTACCGGGTAGGTTTGTGCCGGCCCGTCATTAATCGAAAACTAGGCACAGTGTTCCCCATGCTAATGACTTGAATTAGGGTCTCTCTTCGCCCCCCACTGATATTTTAGCCCAATCATCCCCCCCTTAAAAAAATCTTAGGTTTCCCAAAAAAATAGCTAAGGATAATTTCCAAATCATTCTTCCTTTTCAACAAGCTATCAAATCCACAGTGTTTCCCACAACTTCTACCCAAACCCCCGATCACGCCGTGAATTTGTAAAAATCGTAGGAAGGGAGAATTTACTTTTTTGGTATCGTCGACGCGACACACTAACTTTTACATTTTCCGAGTATCAGTGACCTTATCTACTAAACAAGCGATTTTATACCCCTATTCAGCGATTAACGCTATTTTGATAAAATTCACCCAAATACAGGATGCCCCATAAAACTCTCGTATACAAACCCTTTTTAAAAATAAAATCAACAACGCTACCACTTTACAGAGCTTGCGTTCAAACCGTTTCCCCTTTGGTAATTGCGAAAAACTATTTTCTCAGTATTTTAACATTCGTTGATAACTCATTTAGGCTTCAAGGGGGGCCTTCTAGTCACATAACCCTCAGGACACGACCCTATCCTCCGAAAACCCTCTCCCAAAAACCTTTTTCACCCCTTTAAACCGGGTTTTCCCTTTTATTCTGCCTTTAAATCCCTTTCCCCCAATTTTTCCGGGCCTTCGGGCTTAATTCCTATGGCAGCTCTAACTTTCCTTCACCGCTTTCTATTTTCCTTTCCCTACAAAACAATAACACGTTTTTTATACTAAATACTCAATTATTTCTAGTCACCCCGGGGGCCTAGTAACCACCCCCACTTTAAAATTTTATGAAAGGCCCCCCGAGGCTTACCCGTGTATTCGGTGCAATTCGCACCCTTTGCACTTTTCAGCAATGATGTCAATGCAATCTTACCAGTTACAAAAATAGTTAAACAGGTTTTTTTCGATATTTTCAGAAAACCCCTCCCCCCCGGGGGGGGGGGGGGGGGGGGGGGGGGGGGGGGGGGGGGGGGGGGGGGGGGGGGCCCCCCTTTTTTTTTTTTTTTGGGGGGGGTTGGGGGGGGGGGGGGGGGGGGGGGGTGGGGGGGGAAAAAGGGGAAAAAAGGGGGGGGGGGGGGGGGGGGGAGGGGGAGGGGGGGGGGGGGGGGGGGGGGGGGGGGGGGGGGGGGGGGGGGGGGGGGGGGGGGGGGGAAAAAGGGGGGGGTTTTTTTTTTTTTTTTTTGGGGGGGGGGGGGGGGAAATCCAACACTTGCCCGGCACTGGTACCACCTTCCTGACGGCACCAATAGCAAGATATCATAAGCGAATGAGCGGCGGAGCGGCGGGGCAAGCCAGCCCTGTCATTCCTGACGTCGACCCCAGGAACGCAGTCTCGATGACCGTCCACAATCAACGTTCCCACTACCGAAGGTCAAGTCTTCGAGAAGGTTATAACGAACAAGCAATCCCTGCCTGGGCACGGCCAATAATCTTCTTTAGTACGGCGGGACGCCATGCGTAGCG
>NC_051389.1:35157814-35180314 GCF_015228065.2 Penaeus monodon
TGTTCTAGGCGTGACTTTTTTGCAGGTATTAGGAACCTTTGTTAAGAATTGTGCTGCCTAGAACGATCGTGGGCCAGGGGAGGAGGTTTCCTCCAGGAGGAGTTAGACCTCGCACCTTGGGCACCCGAATGACCGGCACTTCGTTTTGGACTGTCTCCAGTTGGTCTTTTTTTTCTTAATGCCAATCAGAGGAAGGGGGGCATAGTCCACAATGGGCTGGACAGCATGTACATAGAATGATCTTAGTACTCTGTTTCTGGCTCCTATGCATCTCCCACTCATTGCTCTCATGACAGACAGTCTTGATTTTGTTCAGTCAACCAGGTACTGGACCTCCTTCTGGAAGAAGAGGGTCCGGTCTATCCTTACCCCAAGGTAGAGGTAGTCCTGAACCCACTCCAAGTCCATTCCCTGGATTTTCAGACTTGTGCCTTGAACTTTTTGTCTCAGAGCCATGGCTTTGGATTTGGCTGCAGAGATCTTTAGTCCTGTCCTACAACACTCCTCAGACGAGGTCCAGTGGAGATGATAGCAAGATCGTCTGTATAGGAGATGATCTTGCACCCCACTGGGAGGTTTATGTTGAGGATACAGGACATTAATGTGTTAAAAAGGGCTGGACTGTGAACCCTACTCTGTGGCGTTCCATTCTCTAGTGGCATGTGCTGTGATAGGTGATTTTGGAATTTGACTCTGGTTGTTGTATTCCTAAAGTAGTCACCTATCCTGAATGGCAAGAGGACTTGCCAATTCAAAACCTTCTCCAGGTCAAAGAATACTACCACAGATGTGCCCGTGCTTATTGTGCTCAAGAGTGTGGCTATGCTGTACGCTGTGCTCATGCCCCTGGAGAACCCATGGAGGTGTTCATGTGGGGGTCCCATTTTCCATTGCAGCCAGTTTAGTACCATCCTCTCGGCTGTCTTGGCCAGACAGGCTCCTTTGGTTTAGGGATGGGAACTGTGGTAGCCCTCTTCCAACTCTGGGGTAGAGTGGATGTTTTCCAGGACTTGTTGATGATTTGCAGGAATGCAAGCTCACCTACTAGTCCCAGGTGGGAAATGATGGGGTATAAGATCCCATCAGAGCCCGGGGCTGTGTCACAACTGTTTTTATAGGCATTTCTTAGTTCGCTCAGAGAAAAGATAACATCTGAGTTATCGGGTTTGGCTGCCCTTTCTCTGATATGAGCAAGTCTGTCTGGTTATAGATTTCTTGCCCTCAGTTCAGCTGGTAGGCTGTTGCTACTTGTTCTCGCAGAGAACTCATGCGCCAGTCTGTTCGCCTCTGACTGGGGGTCATAGTGCATGCATCTTGGGGCTGAACGGCTGGTAGCTCGCTTGACCCGTTGCCATAGCTCAGAGAGGGTGGTATGGTGGCTGAGGGACTCACACCATTCCAGCCACTCTTCCTGCCTGACTCAGTTGGCAGTTTCCTTGGCATCCGTGACAGCCTCCCTTAAGAGGGCTAGGTTGTCAGGGGTTCTTTGCCTTCGGAATTGTTTTCAGCACATGTTGACCACCCTAATCTCGTCATTGAAGTACCAGGCATCTTTGTGACTCTTGGACCCAGGCCGAGTTTTGGGTATGGTCAGTGAGGCTGCTTGATCAATGGCATTTACAAGTCTGGTTTCAAGCACTTCCACATTTTCACTTTGTGTGGGTTCATTGCTTCTTAGACAATGGGCCAAGGGGTTGTGAAATGTCTTGGATTCGGTCATGGCATTTTGGCTGGGTCACTATCCATGAGGGTAGTTATAGTGCCATAATGGTCACTTATGACAGTCTCATCGACACACCAGCCAATCCTCTCCACCAGAGTCGCAGTGACCAGGGTGAGATCTGATCTGATATATGTCTCAAGCACATTGGCTGTGTGATAGCCAGCCGCATCTGGTGCCCAGCAGGGAGCCAGGATGGGGTGGTATGCATTGAAGTTTCAGCCTATGATCACTTGGTCATGTGCTGCAGAAGCACAGACCTGGCTGATGTCTAAGCTCCTACAGCTTGGCCGGCTGTACACATTGTACAATTTCAGGGGCCACCCGACCGGGTGAATCTCGATGGCAAGAGATTCAACATCGTCTCCACAGTGCTGTGCATCGGCTATTGCAGAGCAGGGGATTGTTGTTGAAAAGGGTGATCAAGCCACTCTTGCCATCAATGTGTGGCAGCATGAAGACATGATACCCGGAGAAGTGAACAGGTCCCACTGTTAATGTCTCCTGGAGCATGACAATGTCAATGCTCCTTGACTGCACTATTGCGTAGAGGATGGCATTCCTTGCAGAGAAGCCATAGACGTTCCACTGCAGAATGCTTAAATTGTGTGTCATTACTAGATGATAGTTACATCGTCGTATTCGGATTGACTGGTTTTGGAGTCTGACAACTCCATTGTGAAGTCCTCGTTGCTAGAGGGGTCTTCTGCTATCAGGCTACCCCTGGGTCCACTGGGGGGTGGAGAGCCTTTGGTAGCTATGATTTTGTGTACCTTGGCTTTTCTCTGTTTAAGCTGTTTCTGTGCATTTTTTCTTTGCAGGCCTTGCCAGGGCAAGGTCAGCGTGTTCTGGCTCTGGCTGCACAGATTCAGCATGGTTTGGCTCTGACTGTGAGGGCATGGCCTGGGTTAGAGTGGGGAGGGGAGTCTCGTCCTGGTGTGAGGGTGAGGATGGGGCTGGTTTGGCTCTCTCCAGCTTCCTTCCCTTCAGGACTGCGACAGTCTTGGTAATTGCCGTCATGGCGACTGTGACTCCTTCTCGGCCTCTTCACTCGTTCTTCCCAAAGCTGTTGCTACTGCTGTGACTGCAGCAATCAACAGGAGAGTCATGTCTTCCTCATTGAGGAGGAAGTCATCATCTCTTGGGGAGGATTTTGTGGTGCTGTTTGAACCTTTATTCCTGTGGTTCTGCACTTTTTTTTCATTTTCAGAAACTCCTGTTTGTTGATCTTCGGTTTCGGCTGTGGGGCGGCTTCCTTCCTCTTAGGAGGTTGAGAGGCCTTTTCACTTTTGTTCTTTCTACAGACATAGGTGCCTGGGGGGCAGGAACAAAATCTGGTCGGTTCTTGGCAACCTCTGAGGGCTACCTCTTTCCTGACAGAGCAAGCCAGGCTCCAGGTGTCATACCTCTTGGCACAGTTGGGACATTAGGCTGTTGTGTCCCTCTTTTCCTCTTTATATGCCTTGAGGCACACCTTCGTGTTGTGTGCCTTGCTACAGACACCACATTTCGGTTTGGCTGTGCAGCTAGCCTGGTGGTGTCCGTATTTTTGGTATTTGAAACACCAAAATGGATCAGGCACATACGTTCTGAGATTGTAGGTGCTCCAGTTACCCAGATCAAGGGTAGAGGTTGGGGCACCTTTCATGGTCACTAGGACTTGCCTGGTTGGAGTTTTCTCTTTCGACATTCGGGAAGCCTCCATGACCTAAGGGTTTGGTGTAATCACTTCCACATAGTATGAGGTTGAGAAGCCAAGTAGCACCATCTTGCCTCCCTTTTCCTTGGGATTTAGTGGTGAGAGGCTCACTTTCCTCCCATCTTTTAGCTCCTTCGTTTCCTGCAGGAAACTAAGGGTAGCTTGATATGATCTCTTGCAACCCAGATCGACAGCCGGATTTTGCGTTGGCTCTCCAATACCCTGACCATTAGGTAGGCATTGTCGAAGCATTCAGGTTTGACTGGCACTTTGAATTGGGGGAGGCGCCTTGGGGGTTCAGATCTTCCTTGAGGGGCTAGTATGAGAGTCCATCTGTTGGACAATCTAATGGACACATATTTTTTAATGTTTTTTCTGTCTTGTCCATCTTGGCAGCAGGCGTGACAGAGTCATCCTGTGCTTGGGGTTTTCTTTTGCCACCCGGAGGCACGTAAGGCTTCAGGGTGGCTGCCATGGTCTGGGCCTTGTGTGATTCGTCAACATTGGCATCCGTCTGTGGGGGGGTTTTAGTTTTATTTTCCATGTATTTGGACAGTGCTTCATCCACTCACGCCCCCATCCACCACCAAGTCCAACAAGGGGAAGCAAAGTGTTAGAGCAAGTGTCTAACAGCTGCAGGGGTGATGAGTGGATATAGCAGCCAATAAGCATTGTAACGGCACTCACGGACCAGTGTGACCCTACCTTCCGGAGGGAGAGCAGCCGATTGACCAGAACAGGCCTGGATCAGGCCGCCTGTCTTGCTGGAATAGAAGACCAAAGAGGCGTGTTGCTAGCCACAGGGTGTACTCATTCACGGCATCAAGGTACAGGGTCACGTGTTATTCCATTTTTGACTGACCGTCAACTGACTTGAACATCGACCCAGGTGGGTTAAGTGATGCCGGGGAAACATATCGTACATATCCCCCCAAGATACTGTAATGGACCTGAGCGAGTCCCCCCCCCTCCCCCTCTTGACAGCAGCAGCACTCACTCAGTACCATCTGTAAGCATTCTTAGCAGCCACCTGCAACCACTTCATCCGTGGAGTTAAAAAAAAAAAAAAAAAAAACATATTTATCTGTCTTATCATTTAATTTTTCTTGGATTTCTTTCACGGCCTCAAGATTTGATTTTCAATTTCTGTTAATAGTCAAATTAGTTTCACTTTTATTTCTATTTATTTTATTTAAAAACATTCTTTCGACAAGACAGACAAGCATGTCACCGAACTCTCTCTTGGGTTGTTGTGCTCTTTTGGTTAGCAGTAGTTCGTGGAATGCCCAGCCTCCCTGGACATCTCCTTGGTGTTGGGTTTATGACAGAGAGAGAGAGGAAAGTATATTTTCATTGTTTACAAGAGGCCACTTTGGATGTGAATTGTAAATTTTGAGAATATACAAACTGAGGGTTTCAGGTTTCCCTTTTTAATGTTTTGATTTTGTTTTATCCTTGGTTTCATTCTTTTTACTTTTTGTTTTATTTTTTTTTCTATACATTACTTTTAAAGAAGTATGGACATTATGAAAAAGCATAGTAAATATAAAAGAATGGATATTAAAGTTAAAGTGAACAATATGAATAAAAAAATAAAGTGACTGGCTGAAAGAAGTTAAAAATGAAACCCCTTCATTTCATGAAAACAGCCAACTGTTGGAAGGCCACACTCTGCAAAGATCCTATGTTAAGGATCTGAAATTTTAGGTGCTGGCATGCTAAAGGTAAAAAGGGCATTTACAGAAAATAAATGAAGGGGAAAGTTTGCACAGCTTGATGAACCATGTCAAGCAAGGTCACACACACACAAATAAAAGCAAAAAAGGGGAAGAGTATTTGTATTTCTATATGCACTCATGAATGTGTGGCCGCAACATAATCCTAAAATATTTGCAATCCAGGGCGTCTCGACTACCTTCTTGGTAGTGTTGATGTGTTGGTTAAGGGCATGCAGGACTGGGTTGTTCAAGTATTGTTGGTACACGCGTTGGCCACAGATGCTTCCTTTTCTTGAGGGAGATACGCCCGCTGCCATTCAGTCTGTGGGTGTATTTCCTGAGGAGGAGTACCTCCACTATAAGTTTGTGCTGTCCCACATGTTGGAGGCTTGATTTTGCACTTTCACGCGTGTGCCAGGTGTGTGTGCCAGTCCTGCAGCCAGTACATGTGCTCCTCCAGTGGTAGAAAAGGTATCATTGTGGGTCTTGTTGGCAACTCACAGGGCCCATTGGTCACATTGTTTTCCGTCAGTGCAGCTACTAATAGGGTGTGATGGGGGGAAGTCAGTATATACCAACCTCAATTCCTTGCATGCACCCAATGATAGGAACAGCTCCTTAGTAAAGGGTACAAAGTATTCCTCTTACCCAATAGAGAGGCCACCCAAGGTGATGTGGCACACATATGAACCAAGGCACTTCAGGGTGAGGTTCGCGACGTCCCGCAGGCCATCATGCTTCCACAGCTGCATAAGTTTAATGTTCATTCTTTTCAATATATCTGCCCGTGATACACACCTGTGCGCCGGAGTCTGCCACAGCAGCTGCCTGGTGCTCAGCACCGCCCTCATATACCATGGTTACCTTCACCGTGGGTTGGCAGGAGACACTGGTGCCTTTGCAATCCTTACGGCCCCTGAGACAGCATAGGCGAGCATGGAGCTGCTCTGGCGCTTCAGCCCCTGCTACATCTCTTAAAGTGACCTTGCTTTCGACAGCTGAGGCAAGTTGCATCCCTGGCCGGGCATAAGGTCTTGTCCGGGGCGTGTGTCACGCCATTTTCCACAGAGCTGTGGGAGTTGTACCTTGTTGACCATAGAGGCGGCAGCATCAGGGGTGTGGCTGTCCTCCTCCTCTCCAGCATGTGCGGTGCCAGCCGCACGAATAGTTTCCCGCCATAAGCTACAGCTCACGGCGTCTTCGCGGGCCGCCTCATATGAGCAACACATTGGCCTAAGGGTATCAACACTATTTATTGAGTTACACATTTGGTACACTTGTTTCAACACTACATCACTTAGACCAAGTGTAAGCCTTTTCAGCAGCAAATATTCGGTAATATTGACACTGCATTGGTGGCACTGAAACCCACAATCACAAGCACTTTGTGCACACCTCATGAAAAAATCAGTGACACTCTCTTCCTGTCCTTGGCACGCGCTAAATAACTCCGACCACTGCACTGCCTGCATTGAGGCACGAAGCACCAATCTTCTTATGGCGTCCAACGCCTCTTTTTGGGTTAATGCACTCCATTCATCAAATCTAAATTTGGCGTCCGCGGCTCGCTGCAGGGCAGGGACACAGAAGAGTCTGATGTGATGAGCAGCTTCTTGTGGGGGCCACTTGCAGAAGAAGAGCTAACATGTCTGGATCGCCTCCATGATTTGAAAGCTGCAGGCGACAACTCCAAGTCGCATTTTTAGGGGCAGCTACGGGAGGCACCCGGGGCGTGGGTCCTGCTGGGCTGCGATTGTCTGCCTCGCTTCCTGGAGCACTGACATGAGGCTGCAAGGGGCAGCAGGCATCGGCGCTCTTAGCGTCGAGCGAGGAATAAACCCGCGATATAGAGGCATCTTGGATTAGTAAGTCCTTTATGATCATTGAGCCATGTACGAGGTCTCAGGATACCACGTGGTATTCCTTTATTGACCGAGGCGGGTTGAGTGATGCCGGGGAAACATATCGTACAAGTTTTAAAGACAATCCTTGTGTACGTGGGACACTTCCACACGTCCTAAAACTTCGGCCGAGTCTTAGACCAAAAAAAAACACACACAAGCACACACTCACACACACACTAAATAATGTGTTATTAGAATTACATTAAACCCAAAGGATTGTATAGAAATAATTCACATTACACATGACCATACACGCTGGTAATCATGGAAATAGTATGCTGTTACATTAAATTTTTCATGAATTTCTTCTCCTTTAAAGGTTGAGGAACTTCAGAATGCACTTCGGAGTTCGTACATCTCTACAGTCAAAAGCGTTTTCTTTGGGGGAGGTACTCCATCTTTGGCGCGTCCACACTTAATTGAAGTAAGTACTGAAAAGTTTCGAGTTTTATTTCATAATTAGAAGTAAAATTAATTAATGTAACACATACACATGCGTGTGCGTGCGTGCGTGTGTGTGTGTGTGTGTGTGTGTGTATGTATGTATGCGTGCGCGTTCGCGCACATACACACGCACACACACACACACACACACACACACACACACACACACACACACACACACACACACACACACACGCACGCACGCACGCACACACATGTGTATGTGTTACATTAATTAATTTTACTTCTAATTATGAAATAAAACTCGAAACTTTAGATATAGATATATATATGTGTGTATATGTGTGTGTGTGTGTGTGTGTGTGTGTGTGTGTGTGTGTGTGTGTGTATATATGTGTGTGTGTGTGTGTGTGTGTGTATGTGTGTGTGTGTGTGTGTATATATATGTGTGTGTGTGTGTGTGTGTGTGTGTGTGCGCGCAATTGTAGTTCGCGTAAACTGGAACTACTAGCGCTTAAATGGGCAGTCGTTGATAAATTTCATCAGTATCTAGCAGTAAACACTTCACGGTCAATACCAATAATTCGCCGCTGAGTCACTTAGAAACAACGCGATTAGGAGAAGCAGAAGGCAGGTGGTGCAGTGTCTCACACACACACACACACACACACACACACACACACACACACACACACACACACACACACATATATATATATATATATATATATATATATATATATATATATATATATATATATATATATATATTATTTTATATATGCCAAGTGATGAAAACAGTATATAAAGGTTCAAGAACAGGCTGAACTTCAGAAGTGCTCCGGATTTGAGACCTCTCGGAATGAAAGCAAAAGGCAGAAGTGAAACTATCATATCACAGCCTTCCCTGTAAAAGCGAATAAGGGAGTAACTGAACAACATTATCATAGTGACGTCGTGTTTGACTAGGAGAAAGCAGGTTCCATCTTAAGTGAGGACTGGCGATCTCTACCTGACTTGAGCTAATTCTTTCATTTCTCTCTTATTATAGATCTACTTCTTTCTTCATCTATAGTATTTAAGACAGATAAGGTAAAATCAGGGATCTATCCTGAATGTATCTCAAGCTTAATCTGTTACCATTAGTGTTCATATATTTATATAGGTGGCGGTTAAGATTTAATGAATATTTCTTAACTGAATTACCTTTGTATTGGTAGTGACGATAGAAGTAAGTTAAGTTGAAAAGTGAGTAATAGATACGAGGGATAACGCAAAAAAGCGAGTTGAATATGAAGATTGTAGGTGTTTGTGGGGCGTGATGTTAGCTGTGACGAAGGATGTGATGTATTCCTGAGTATGTGGTTAGAAGGGATGATTCTGGTATTTAGGTACATGAGTGAAACATAGGGCACCATTTAAATAAGTTTGGAAATTTCTTGGAATAGTGCCTTGCGTAAGACTAGAAGTTATTCCTTAGGACACGAGAGTGTAGAGAGATTTGTTATGATAACGATCAGAAAATGACGAAGATTTTGTTTCTATCGAATCGATGTGTAAGAGTCACATCATACAAGTAAAATAATTGGGGATGGGTAACGTAGAGCTGACACTGTAGGTTCAATCGGAAGTGGTAGGCTTGATAGCTGACGCCATGCGGGTTATACGGAAGAGGTAAACTCATTTTGTTTTCTATTATCGAGCTCACGTATAAGTTGTTATCTTCATTAACACAGAAATATGGGTTCCGATGGATAAACTTAAGAGTTCAGAGTGGAGTGGGAGCATTGTAAAAGGAGAAAATATGATAGGAATGAAATGGTAAATAAAATAAAAAAAGATTTCAGCGAAGTATAAATAAGGCGTGAATGTTAACTAGGCAAACTACCCAAGGACTAGAACTATCATGAATGTATGCGTGTGTAGGTGGATGTTTATATTTATCAGCATATTAATTTTACATTTAAGGTATGTGTTTAGTGGTGACACCTTATCGGCAAGGCAAGATAAAAGTCTTGCTACCCTGACTGTGTAACTGAAAGGACTAGAGGCTTGCTCCCTTGCGTAACTGAAAGGACTGATTTTGTACCACATACCCTTCTCCCACGAATCTTCGGTAAGCGAATTTATCGTGATATTGCAATAAGCTTAATGCTACAAATTTAAACATACATAATAAGTGCGAAATAAATCGGATTTACAAAACATTATATGTTCACTCATTTGGTGCTTTTACAGACCATGAGCAGAGAGGTCCGGGGTGTGTGAGTGAGTGCAAAACACGTGCGTGGGCAAGGCTGTGTAAGGGCATGGACAGGTACAGAGTACGTGCATAAGTAACGTGCGTGGCACATACGTGAGCCAGTGCGAGGTCACATAACGCAAGAACAAGAAAGCATGCCGGACAAATTGCAAGTCTGTAAAAAGTGCATAGTGACTAGTGTGCCATCCATATAACTAGTTCATTATCCGCTTTACTAGTATGTCATCGTGTTACTGTTGTGTTAATTTTTCGACTATGACAGACGGGTATTCTCGGACGATATTTATAATTAGATTTATTGTGTGTTGAGAATGAATCTGATGATCATTTCCGCCGCATTCATCAGTCGATAATCCTGATAGCAGGGGAGGGCATGAAGTACATCAGGGAAATTACAGGGTAAAAAAAAAAGCTGAAATAAGAAGAATAGAGAAAATTAATAAAACCAGCACAAAAAACGCCTAAAATCGGTCAGTGACAACCTACGAACCGAGACGCCAACTTTCGAAAAATCCTACAGGAATCAAACCCATCGTCAGGTAAAATCTATGGGATTTTACCTATTCCAAATGGCTCAAATATCAAGCTATGATAGATACTAAAAATGACCCGGAATCGACATAACACTTGAAACATTTCTCACTAGCGTTTGTCACAGAATGGCGTCGCCTGTTAAAAACATGTGTAAATAATTATAGAAACACATAAAAGAAGTATAATAAAAATGAATTAGGAAAAACAGATGTTTTTGTCAAGGTAACCAATCTATACTTTTTACTGTAATCCTGATTGCATATACAGTCATCCGTTTTACAAGTGTATCATCCGTGTTACTAGTATGTCATCCATGTTTCAGGTGTGCCATTCATGTTACTAGTTTGTGCCCCCTCTCCCTTCCGTGTCGTTAGTGTGCGTTCCCACCCTCTGTGTCATTAGTGTGTCCCCCCCCCCCATTTGTCATTAGTGTGTGTCCCCACCCCGTGTCATTAGTGTGTGCCCCCCACCCAATGGGGCATTAGTTTGTGTTCCCACTCCCGTGTCATTATTATCCCCTCCCCCCCCCCGGTTCATTAGTGTGCCCCCCCCCCCCCGATTCATTAGTGTATCCCCCCCGTGTTATTAGTGTGTGCCCCCCCTTGTGATATTAGTTTGTGTGTGTAGCAACTGTAGATAACAGCTCCCTAGATTTAAAAGAAGCGCTCGCTGCCACCACCCACTTAATTGATGTATAGGAAGGTTTATGGGTATGTAAAGATGAAATGACAAAGTGTGCAGAGGAGTGGAAGGAACGGAGAGCTTATGGTATATACATAAGCCTATTTCTTTACCAATAGACCACGTGGCTGTTTACCACATTACTCCAAGTCCAAAATAAGAACTACCGACTCAGCGAGGGCGTAGATGACGAGTTATCTGATCTCGCCTGACCCGACAGTTCGTCCAGCGCCCGGCGTGATAAGGTCGGCCTCCCCTCGCCTCAGGCGGGTCGGCCTGACACGTGACCCCATGCTCACCTCTTTACCTATAGACATCGTCTCGTGTGTTCCCATATTGTGTGGTACTCTCAGCAATAAAGAGTTATGCCGTTATACCAGTTGTAAAAGGCTATCATCCTTAGTACAATGGTGAACAGAGGGTAGTTATACTTGTTAACGGCTTGACTCTTTATTTCTGAGAGTTGATACCACGCAGTATAAAACACACAAGACATGTCTAGTTATAATCGGGCCGCGCGGAGGTCACGGTCAGCTGCCCGGAGAGAGGGCGGAGCTGACCTTAGTGCGGTGGTAGCTTAGCACGAACTCCCGGTCAAACGAGGTCAGATATAAAATGTGACCTCCGCCCTCGCTGAGCGGGTGGTTCTTATTTGGGACATTTGGATCCACGTGGAAAACAGCCACGTGGTCCACTGGTAATAGAAATAGAATTATCCACATCCTGTAACAGAAATAGAATTATCCACATCTTATACCAGTATCACTATCCCTGCAAGCCACTGTACCAGAGTACTCATAGCCTCTTACAGAGATAATGGGTATGTGTATGTATGTGTATATGAGTGTGTGTGTCTTGCTAGAATGTAAAATGTATGCATGTATTTTAGCTGGAGAGGTGTGTACAAGGGATTTATTCCCTAAACGTATATGGTATAGGATTTAGTATTGCTTTTATTCTGACTGGGCTCATTACACCTTTAACTGGTCCGTTCAAAACTTACACCTTTCATTACAATTACTAGAGGGTGGAAAACATGCTTTAATTAAACGTCTAAAACATTTATTAAGACACAAAACGAGAAAACACAAGTAAAACGCGAAATTCTAACTTAAAATCAATAAGACAAATACATAAAACGAACAAGTAAAACACTCAAAGAAATAAAAAAAGAAGAATAATGAAATAAAAATATGAACTTAAAATGTTTAAAAAGTAAGATGCTTAGATAAAAGTAAAAAAAACACCGATCTATACAATTCACTTGCTCGATTAAAAGGATACAAATGTCTCCCAATACCTCACAGATTAATACTCCACAACCTTTCAGAACAGAGGGCCCATTCCGGGGGTCTCTCAATTCACCTCCTGCTGACCAGAGCGAGTATAGAGCATCCTCACCCTCAGGAGATAAGAACTACGGAAGATATGCGCAGAGCTAGCTAGCTATGAGATTTGCGAAGTTCTGGCTTCACCCGGGCCTTTCACTTATGGCCCGGCCTGTGTCACCGTTTTATGGCTGTCTCATTTGTTTCTCTGACACTCGGTGCTTACCGTGGCGGTGGGATTGCCAGCAGGCGCTCCTGTAGCCGTGGTGTAAGCATCTCGCATAATCTCTTTACCAGCACGACGGCTGTGTTCTGCGGGCTTTGTCTCAAGAATTGCGTGTGCACACAATTTTCTAAGTAATGTACCAGTGTGGCGTTCGGCTCGCTGCAATGCATGCAACACCTCTCTTCACGTTCTATTGTTTGTATGATCTGCCATGAACAGTGGTAACCTAGGCGCATTCTGTGCAGAATGACTTCGGTACCCCTGTTGTTTATTTCAGAGTGCCAGTGGTTCATAGCCTGTGGCATCTGAGTACCAGCTGGCCGAAGGGGAGGATCTCTTTTCCACTCTGTGAAGCTGCAGGAGGATTAAGGTTGGGGGGCATACCCCTGCCAACTTCGGCTGGTCTGTCAGCAAGCTTATTCCCTCTGCTCCTTATGTGGCTGGGAACCCAGTTTATGATAATTCTTCTACCCTGTGCAAGAATCCTCTGTGCCAGTGTGAGAATGGTAGTCAGAAGGTAGATACTGTCAGTGGGTGAGCGCTGCTGAAGACAGTCGATGGCTCCTCTGGTGTGTATGACCACATTTCCTTCCCTCACGGACGCGTGGCTCAGTGCTCCCATGATAGCAACTGTCTCTGCCTGTAGCGAGGAGGCGTTGTGTTTTACCCTCAGCATCCCTTGCTGCGAAGCCAGCACCTGCAGTGTGGGTCAAGGGAGCGACCAATCCATTTGTGTAATATGTTCTGCTGCCTGGAGGAGTGATGGTTGCAATGACCCTCTGGGTTTCTGCCTTTAGGCTAGTCATGGAATATTCATTCTTTTTGGTTGCCAGTCTCATGACCGAGAACTCTATTGAGGTTTGTGCCCATGGTGGAACTTTGACAAAGTCAGGGTGTGGGGAGTTCATGCCCTTGGCAAGAAGTGGTTCTTTGAGCTGATGGCGTATTAACACCCTAGCTGTGTGAGACAGCCAGGAGTTGTTTGTAAACAACTCGTTATCTTGTTCTAGGCGTTTGACTATTTTATGTCTTAGGCTTGTGTTCCTGGGAGCCTGGATGACCTTTGATAAGAATTGCGCTGCCATTAGATCAATTCGTGAGGCCAAGGGGAGAAGGTTTGCCTCCACTACGAGGTTTAGGACCTTAGCCCACCTTGGGGCACCCAGAATGACCCTGGCAGTTTCGTTTTCGACTGTCTCCAGTTGATCTTTATATTTTCTCTTAATGCCAATCAGAGCGAGGGAGACATAGTCTACAATGGGTCTGACAGCATGTACATAAAAGGATCTTAGTACTGGCCCCTATGCGTCTTCCACTCATTGCTCTCATGACAGACAGTCTTGATTTTGTTCGGTCAACCAGGTACTGGTTCCTTCTGGAAGGAGAGGGTCCAGTCTATCCTTACCCCAAGGTAGAGGTAGTCTTGAACCCACTCCAAGTCCATTCCCTGGATTTTCAGACTTGTGCCTTGAACTTTTTGTCTCAGAGCCATGGCTTTGGATTTGGCTGCAGATATCTTTAGTCCTGTCCTGCAACACTCCTCAGATACGAGGTTCAGACAACGCTGGGCTTTGTTTAGGCAGTATGGTCCAGTGGAGATGATAGCAAGATCGTCTGCATGGGAGATGATCTTGCACCCCACTGGGAGGTTTATGTTGAGGATACAGGACATTAATGTGTTAAAAAGGGCTGGACTGAGAACCCCACCCTGTAGCATTCCATTCTCTAGTTGCATGTGCTGTGATAAGTGACCTTGTTCTATTCCTTAAGTAGTCACCTATCCAAGCCAAGAGCTTACCTCTGATTCCCTTCAGGATCAGGCTCTCCTGAATGGCAAGGGGACTTGCCAATTCAAAACCCTTCTCCAGGTCAAGGAATACTACCAATGATGTGCCCGTGCTTATTGTGCTCAAGAGCGTGGCTATGCTGTGCGCTGTGCTCATGCCCCTGGTGAACCCATGGAGGTGTTCATGTGGGGGTCCCATTTTCCATCGGAGCCAGTTCAGTACCATCCTCTCGGCCATCTTGGCCAGACAGCTGAGGAGAGAGATGGGGCGGTACTTCCCCGGCTCCTTTGGTTTAGGGATGGGAACTATGGTAGCCCTCTTCCAACTCTGGGGTAGAGTGGAAGTTTCCCAGGACTTGTTGATGAGTTGCAGGAATGCAAGCTCACCTACTAGTCTCAGGTGGGAAATGATGGGGTACAAGATCCCATCAGAGCCCGGGGCTGTGTTACAACTGGCTTTATATGCATTTCTTAGTTCCCTCAGAGAAAAGATAACTTCTGAGTTATCAGGTTTGGCTGCCCTTCCTCTGATATGAGCAAGTCTGTCTGGTTGTAGGCGTTCTTGTGTTGCCTTCAGTTCGGCTGGCAGGCCGTTGCTACTTGTTCTCGCAGAGAACTCGTGCGTCAGTCTGTTCACCTATGACTGGGGGTCATGGTGCGTGCATCTTGGGGCTGAACAGCTGGTATCTAGTTTGACCCGTTGCCATAGCTCAGAGAGGGTGGAATGGTGATCGAAGGACTCACACCATTCCAGCCACTTTTCCTGCCTGACTCTGCTGGCAGTTTCCTTGGCATCCCTGATAGCCTATGGCTAGGTTGTCAGGAGTTCTTTGCCTTCGGAAATGTTTTCGGCACATATTTACCCTGTGGTTGACCTCCCTAATCTTGTCATTAAAGTACCAGGCATCTTTGGATTCCTGGGCCCAGGCCGAGTTTTAGGTATGGTCAGTGAGGCTGCCTCATCAATGGCATTTACAAGTCTGGCTTGTACCACTTCCATGTTTTCACTTTGTGTGGGTTCATTGCTTCTCAGACAGTGGGCCAAGGCATTCTGAAATGCCTGCCAGTTGGCCTAGTCTGTTTTCCATCTTGGATTCGGTCGTGGCATTTCGGCTGGGTCACTATCCATGAGGGTAGTTATAGTGCCGTAATGGTCACTACTGACGGTCTCATTGACATGCCAGCCAATCCTTTCCACCAGTGTCGCAGTGGCCAGGGTGAGTTCTAAGACCCCTCCTCTGACATACGTTGGCTCCTGGGTATTGAGGAGAGTGATCTCGGGGAATGTCTCAAGCACGTTGGCTATGTAATAGCCAGCCGCATCCGGTGCCCTGCAGGGAGCCAGGATGGGGTGGTGTGCATTGAAGTCTCCCCCTATGATCACTCGGTCGTGTGCTGCAGAAGCACAGACGTAGCTGATGTATTAGGTACTACAGTGTGGCCGGCCGTACACATTGTACAATTTCAGGGGACCCCCGGCCAGGTGAATCTTGATGACAAGAGATTCAACATCTCCACAGTGTGGTGCATCGGCTATTGCCGATGCACCACACTGTTGCTCTGACAAGGATGATCAGGCCTCTTTTGGCATCAGCACGTGGCAGCATGAAGACATGATACCCGAGAAGCGAACAGGTTCCAATGTTAATGTCTCCTGGAGCATGACGATGTCAATGCTCCTTGATCGCACTATTGCGTGGAGGATGGCACTCCTTGTGGAGAAGCCATAGATGTTCCACTGCAGAATACTTAGATTGCATGCCATGATGTTACTAGTTGATAGTTACAACAGAGACATCGTCGTATTCGGATTGACTGTCTTCAGAGTCTGACAACTCCATTGCGAAGTCCTCGCTGGTTGAGGGGTCTTCTCCGGCTGTCAGGCTATCTCTGGGTCCACTGGGGGGTGGAGAGCCTTTGGTAGGTCTGACCTTGTTTATTTCGGCTTTTCTCTGCCCAGGCTGATTCTGTGCATTCTTTGCTGGCCTTGCCTGAGCAAGGTCAGCTTGTTCTGATTCTGGCTCTGGCACTGAATCAGCCTGGGTAGGCTCTGCCTGTGAGGGCATGACCTGGGGTGGAATGGGGAGGGGAGTCTCATCCTGGTGTGAGGGAGAGGATGGGGCTGTTTTGACCCTTACCAGCTTCCTTCCCTTTATAGTTGTGACAGACTTGGTCAATGCCGTCATGGCGACCTCGACTGCCTTATCCACCTCTTCACTCATCCTTCCCAAGGCTGTTGCCACTGCTGTGACTACAGCAGTCAGCAGGATCGACATGTCCCCCTCATCGAGGAGGATGTCTTCTGCTTTTTGGGAGAATGTTGTGGTGCTGTTAGACCCTTTCTTCCTTTGGTTCTTCTGCACTTCCTGTTTGTTGGAGATCTCCGGTTTCGGCTGGGGGGCGGCTTCCTTCCTCTTAGGAGATTGGGAGGCCTTTTCACTTTTGTTCTTCCCCCAGACATAGGTGCCTGGGGGGGCGGGAACAAAGTCTGGTTGCTTCTTAGCAACCTCTTGTCGCTTGAGAGCCGCCTCTTTCGTGACAGAGCAAGCCAGGCTCCAGGTGTTATGCCTCTTGGCACAGTTAGGACATTTGGCTGTTGTGTCCTTGTTTTCCTCTTTGTATGCCTTAATGCACACCTCGGTGTTGTGGTGTCTGTACTTCTGGCAATTGAAACACCGCAGTGGATAGGCACGTACATTCGAAGGTTGCAGGTACCCCAGTTACCCAGATCAAAGGTAGAGGTTGGGGTACCTTTCATGGTCACCAGGACTTGCCTGGTTGGAGTATTCCCTTTCGACAATCGGGAAGCGTCCACGACCTGTGGGTGTGATGCGATCACCTCCACATCATACGAGACTGAGAAGCCAAGTAGCACCATCTTGACCCTCTTTTCCTTGGGATTCAGTGGTAAGAGGCTCACTTTCCTCCCATCTTTTAGCTGCTTTGTTTCCTGCAGGAAACAAAGGGTGGCTTGATCTTTGGGCATGATGATCGTGCCCTGATCTCGCGCAACCTAGATTGACAACCAGATTTTGCGTTGGCTCTCCAATGCCCTGACCATTTGGTAGGCATTGTCGGGTTTGACAGGTACCCTGTACTGGGGGAAACGCCTTGGGGGTTCAGACTCTCCCTCAGAGTCGGTCTCTGGCCTCGGTCGTTCAGCTGTTGCTCTCGATTTGGTCAGGGGGGTCGTCTGAGGGGTATTCAGAGACCTTCCTGGCCTGGGTGCTGGCCTGGAGGGGCCAGCACAAGAATCCATCTGTTGGACAATCTGGTGGACAGACATATTTTTGCATGGTTTTTCAGTCTTGTCCACCATCTTGGCAGCAGGCATGACAGTGTCATCCTGTGCTTGGGGTTTTCTTTTGCCACCTGGAGGCACGTATGGCTTCAGGGTGGCAGCCGTGGTCTGGGCCTTGCACAGGTCTTCAACATTAGCATCTGTCTGTGGGGGGGTTTTAGTTTTATTTTCCATGTACTTGGACAGTGCTTCATCCACTCACACCCCCACCCACCACAGAGTCCAACAAGGGGAAGCTGAGTGTTAGAGCCAGTGTCTAACAGCAACAGGGGTGATGAGTGGATATACGCAGCCAATTAGCCGTTGCAGCAGCACTCACGGACCAGTGTGGGTACCAACGGCAGCATGACTGCTTGACCCTAGCCTCCTGAGGGAGAGCAGCCGATTGACCTGAACGGGCCACAATCAGGCTGCCTGTCTTGCCAGAATAGAGGACCAAAGAGGCATGTTGCTAGCCACAGGGCGTACTCATTCACGGCATCGCTCAACTTCCAGGACTCCCGTTTCCCAGCGCACAAGGCTGCCATGCATGGCAAACACGTGGGTAGGTGTGAACCTCTGGGGGGAGATCAGAGTGGATGCCCTTCCACCTACAGGACATCATTGTTGGGAACACTTTTGCTCCTCCCTCTGTGAGGAGGGGAGCTCTTTCACTTTTTCCAGGCAGTTCCTCTCCATCCCTCAGAGAGGACCTGAACCTCTTTTCAAGGTGAATCCCTCTTCTCTCTGAAACACCCAAAGGCTGTTTCACCTCAGTGAGAGAAGAGAGGGGTCCTGCACCTGTTCCAGTAAGTTCCTTCATCCCTCTGAAACAGCCAACCACAGACTATTTCATCATAGTGAGGGAGAGAAGCAAACTTTTCCCAGGTGGTTCCTATGGTAGGACGGCTTTTTAAAGTCAATCCCTCTTTTCTCTGAAACACCCAGAGGCTGTTTCACCTCAGTGAGAGAAGAGGGGGGTCCTGCATCTGTTCCAGTAAGTTCGTTCTTACCTCTGAAACAGCCAACCACAGACTATTTAATCACAGTGAGGGAGAGAAGCTAACTTTTTTCCAGGCTGTTCCTATGGCAGGGAGGGTTTTTGTAATGATTCCCTCTTCTCTCTGAAACACCCATAGGCTGTTTCACCTCAGTGAGAGAAGAGGGGTCCTGTACCTGTTCCAGTGAGTTCCTTCATCCCCTTGAAAAGGCAACCCAGCTTTTTCATCACAGTGAGAGAGAAGCAAATTTTTATCCAGGGTTTCCTATCCAGGAGGGGAAGTAAGTGTTCTGTATAGGGGCAGCTACTAGACAGAACCGGGGCTGAGGGCCTGAAAAAGGGGGGGGGCTCCCCCTCCCTATCGTTCCTTTTCGAAAAAGAGAGAGTGGAAGTCATCAGAGGTCTGCCATCCCACCCCTCCCAAATAGAATGGCAACTCTATGCACACCAAAAGGCAGGCCCTCTAATTTTCCCCCAACCACCCTCCCCTGCAGGGGGTAAATTTCTGCCCCTCCGACACGCGCCCGAGAGGGGGTCCAGAGTCATCCTAATCCCCCGAAAATTCGTATGGAAAAGGTGGGCTAGGAGGCCACGAAGCTACATGAAGCCATAGATCGTGGCGCAAGAAAAGCTGGCCGCTCGCCGCCGATAACGGTAAGACCCCGAGGCCGAATTGCAGGGAGGGGGCGCGTAATCTTTTAATCCCCCTGAAAAAGCCTCATGACCGAGAGGTAAGTAGTCTTTTGGGCTTATCTGGCTTGGCCCAACCGCGCGCCGTCGAGGCCTTGGGGTACGATCCCCCCCTTCGCTCTAATCGTCCAAGTAAGGACCGTTTCACCGCAGGGAGAGAGAAAAGTTAAAACTCCCCCTAGGAAAAACCCAAAAAATTTTGAAGGCACTCGTAAAATAATGTAAATAGATAAAAATATATTATTTTTTTTTTAATATAAAATAACATATTATATTACATATATATTTTATTTATATATATTATATATATATTATGAGTTATAAATAATACTCATATATTATATATCAAACAATAATATATATATAATATATATATAAAAATTTAATATTTTATATATATATATTATTTATATGTAATAAATAGGATTATGTAAACATAAAAATATACATGGGTAATATGTTGTTGTGTGCCTGCAGGCTTATCAAAGACCAGTCTTTTTATGCCAATAACGAAATTGGGGCATAAGGTAATTACCGGAATGGGGGGAGTTTTTCTATGTTCCTAGTCGCTCTCTTAATTATCATATTTTAAAATAATATATATATATAAAATTTTAATATATATATATTATAATATATCATTATTATTATATATTATAATATTATATATATATTTAAATACACATCAAATACATAAAAACATACTAAATAATATACCTTTTACACATATATTTATACTAAAAGCACCCCCGAAGGGGGTTTTTTTGTGCGCTTTTTTCTATACTGTTTCCCATCTGAGCCGAGAACGTCTGTTTTTCTGAGGTAAACCCTGAAGTTGGGGCCCCTTTTGCCATTCAATGTTCCGTGGTACAGTGTTCATAGAAAGAAAAGTGGACGAAGCTGAAATTATTATTTTTTTCCTGAGGATGTTCTTTTCTTTGCAGAAGATCATGAATGCAGTTCAGGGGACTTGCTCTATAACGAAGAATTTAGAAATTTCTTTTAAAGAAAACCAACACCCAAGAAAACGTCAAATTGAAAATTTCCTGTCAGCAGGGATAAACAGGGTTTCACTTGGAATACAGGTTTGTTTATCACTGATTTATAAATATTATTGCATGTGCACAATTATCTTTATTCAAATTTCTCTTTTTACCATCTAACTTAGCTTTTCACGATATAATACTGTTTTGGAGGCCAAGTAAAATCCAGAAACAATGAAAAGATGGCAGTCTGGGAAATGATTATCAAGGTCTCGTGGTCGAACCACACCGTACAATTTTAGGGGCCGTTCTCTCGGAAAAGGGGTGCTTGTTTAACTATTCAGTATTATTGATACAAACTGATTTTAAACCCTGAAAAAGCTGTTTACTTATATTTAAAAAAATAAAAAAAAAGCCCAAAATTGTGGTCTTTTTTTCCCCAAGACCCCCATGCGATTTAGCAGAATATATATTTTATTATATATAAATGAAAAATTTAAAAGATACATATAACATAATATATAATTTATGGGTTTTTTATTATCGTATATATGTATTTGTGTATATGTTTACATTTAACATATTAATTAAAAATATATAAAATTAAATTTTTATATACATATGTGTGGTGTGTGGGGTTAATTTTGGGAATGTATAATATATATATATATATATATTATATATATATATGTGTTGGGGGTGTTGTGTGTGTGTGTGTGGGGTGTGTGTGTGTGTTTTTGTGTGTGTGATTATATATTATATATTTTTATATATTATATTTAATATATATATATATATAATAATATATAATATAATAATTATATAGTAATATATTATATATATATAATATTATATAATATAAAATTTATATATTAAAAATTATAATATATATATTATTATATATATATATGTAATATAATTTTAATATTATAATATATATATATATTAATATATATATTATAAATATTTTTCATAGTTATATATATCATATAGTATATATACATAAATATCAAAGTATAAATTATATATAAATATACATAATTATTTATATATATTTTTAAGAATAATAGATTTATATAAAGATAATGTATCTAAATATATATATTAATACATATAGAGATTATATATATATATGTATAATATCAGATAAGTATTCTTATCTATTTATTAATAATATACATATCTAATAGATAGGTGTGTATATCTATCTATCTATTCTATCTATATATATATATAATCTATATATATATCATCTATATATGTGTGTGTGTGTGGTGTGTTGTGTGTGGATGTGTGTGGTGTGTGTGTGTGTGTGTGTGTGTGTGTGTGTGTGTATGTATGTATATATGTATATGTGCTGTGTATATATACATATATATTATTTATATAAAATATATTTTAATATTCATAATGTATGTATATAAAAATATATGTACCCAAACAGAAAACTTAGATAATATATATATATATATATTATATATATATATATATATATATATATATATATTATTTACCTATATGAATATTTATCTATATATATATATATATATATATATTATATATTTATATATGTTATGTAAATATAAATTTATGTTATGTATATAAATATATATTTTATTATACATATATATATAAATATATATATATTATATCTATTGTATATATGATTGTAATGACCAGACATATATTATATACCGCTTTATTTGCGAGAGGACTAAGGCTTTAGAGAGCTTACAAATTACTCGAGTTAGCCCTAACATCCCATTTTCTATATTTGTCCCTGGTCGCGGAAGGGAGTCAGAGCGCATAGTTATTTAAGCAAACCAATCTTATGTTCAATTACACTAACAAGTATAATGGCAATAGATAATGTATTTCACCGAAAGAAGTTAATAATTATTATTTTGCGGCTTTAAGAGTTTTGTTTTATGGAACACGACCAAAATCATTAGTATTACTACTAACACACTCAGTATTTATAATTTGTAATTCACCGAAAAGATAGAATATGATACTAGAATAATTATAATTATTTAATGTTATCTTAGTCAGGGACTATATTAGCCAAGGAAAATAGTTGTAAACCCGTATCCACCTGGGGGGAGACGTGGATATGGCCACGTCGGAGGAGACGGTGAGCCGCGTAGACGCGCAAACACGGAGACAAGCATACACGAGAGAGGACGTTTGGGGACAGAGAGCGAAGCTCGCTGTTTCTAAATCAGTATGAGACCTCAATTTTGTTCGAACATTACGTTTTACTGTAGAAGCATTAAGGCTTCT
>NC_051389.1:35185314-35210314 GCF_015228065.2 Penaeus monodon
CTTCATAGGATTTTTAGTTAAGGACTTTTCGTAAATATAAAAATATAGATATAGACATAATTATATTTCTATTTTATTATTATATAAATATAATGTATGTATGTATATGGTATATATGTATAATGTATATTTATACGTATATAATTATATATTTTTTATATTATATATATCAGTATATTATATTAAGGTGATATATTGAAAATACACACACACACACACAACACACACATACACACACACACATATATATATATAATATATATATATATATATATATATATATATAAATACCAATATATATATATCTATGTTATGTATAAGGTTATATATGTAATTCTGCTATCTAAAATCTTTTAACGGTAGGTTTTCATGTTGAGCCGCCGTGGTTCACAGCTATGAACTTAATGTAGTTTTCATTGTTGTGCTGCTCTTGGAATTGAGTACGTGGTAGGGTCCCCAGTTCCTTTCCACGGAGAGTGCCGGTGAGTACCTTTTCGATAATCCTTTCTCTATCCGGGCTTGGGACCAGCACTTGACCTGGGCTGGCTTGGCCACCAAGTGGCTAGGTAGGCAATCATGCGTGAAGTTCCTTGCCCAGGGGAACAAGCGTGGCGGTCGAACCCTCGAATTCAGATTGCCGTCGTGACAGTCTGAGTCCGACGCTTCAAAAAATTAAGGCCACCGCGGCCTTAAAATTCTAAATATTTAATATAAATATATATGCATTATATAAATATATATATATATAGTATCTATATATATATTAATCTATATAATATATATATACTATAATTTATATAATGATATATTATATGCGAATATATTTTATATTTATATATAATATAATATATAGATAATATAGATATATAGACATTATATATATATAGAATATATAATATATATCTATATATATTTAACCCCACACACACACACACACCATATGTATGTATGTATATACATATATATTTAATCTAAATTATATTCTATATGTATATATCCACTATATATTTATATAATATATATTAATGATAACTATATTATTTATACATATATTTATTTATTTATATGTTATATGTGTTTATAAAATAATATATGTATATAATAAATACATGCTTTATAATATATATATATGATATATATATATATATATATATATATATATATATATATACATTATATAATACTCTGTAATTATACATAATATATTATATTTATATACATGTATATATTTATTGTACCACTTTAATGTGTATCTACTATCTGTTAATGTAGTATATATGCATATGCATATATATATATATATATATATTATACATATATATATATATATATACATAATATATATTATGGGAAGTTATGGCCACTCAGATCTTGTTTCTAATGGTAGTGTATTTATTTATCGTCTTAACTCCCGATAAGGTACTGGGGTCAACCTCACGTTGTGGTCACGCATATCAGAACATCAAGGCAAGTAATTTCGAACTGGCCTGAGTTGGACCCATCTTTCTCAATCCATAAGGGAGCACTCCCTCCAATATCAATTCTTTGCCAACACATATTTTCATATACTCGCCCATCCCTCCCGCAGAGTTCATCATTTTCAGGATCCCTGTTTATACAGCCAAATGTTTCCTGAGCTGAAAAAACCCTCCACAGCAAACCACCTTGTTCAAGCATTATGGGGACACGTTTACACACCCTCAATGGGTCAGTTTACGTATTATCGACCGTATTGTATTACTTTTTTTGTCGCGTTTTTTGTCTGTCTATATATCCGTCTGTATTATTTTCTTGGGTTGTGAATTATGTCTTTGGTTATAGTACTTTAATTTGTCTTATTATTCACTTAATGTGTGCCAATCAGAAAACTGTGTTTTTTCCAACTGGTTAATTAATACAGCACTGACGGATGGAGATTTGATTGTCTTCGAAACGTTTTCCTTTAAATCATGAAGTTCTTACGGCGTCTTAGTCTACCTTATCGTTTCCTACTAATAGTAGATGCCTGAGCGGCAAGCCATACGACATTTATATTAATATATATAGATATATATATATATATATATATAATATATATCTATATATATATTATGACATATAGATTATATGTATTATATATGTATATGAGTATATAATATATAAAATTAAATCTATATATATGATATATACAAAATATATTTTTTTATATATATAATATATTATACACACACACCACACACACACACACACACACACACACACACACCACACACATTATATATTCTATTTATATATATACATATATATATATATATTATCTATATGTTATATATATCTATTTATGTATTGTATATATGTATATATATGTTGTGTATATACATATTATATATATATCACTATTATATATATATAAATGTGTGTATAATATTAATAGTACAAAAAAAAAATATATGATAATATATATATCTATAATATATATATATATATATATATATATATATATATATAGAGATATTATAGAATAGATATATAATATGTGTGTGTGTGATATTTTATATATCATTTATAGAATGTAAATAAGGGCACTATATTATTTACATGATATAGAGAGATACATATTTATCATATGTATATATATGATATTATATAACTAAATATATGGTAATATTTATATATAGGATATAAAAATAAATATAGGTAATCTATATATGATAGATATAAACTAAAATATATATGTAATATTTATAATATAGTATATAAAGATAAATATATGTATATATATATATATATATATAATATATATATATATTTTATTATATATATAGATAGATTAGATAGATAGATATAGATATGATATAGATATGTATATATATTTAGATATTTAAATAGAATTGATATATTATATAATAGATATAAATATAGTATATCTTACTAGATAATATATATTTATATATATATATATATATATAATATATATATATAAATGTTACAACACACACACAAACACACACACACACACACACACACACACACACACAAACACACACACACACACACACACACACATTATATGATACATGATATTATATATATATATATAAGTATTGTATAATTATATACGACTATATAATATAATATATATTATATTAGAATACATACATACATACACAACTATACACACAGATCCAGCTGCACTTTTAAAGTATTTAAAGGGATTAATACAGTGATAAGCTGACGGACCATTAATCAAAGTTGATTTCTTCTTGACAATTCGTATGATTATTTTCAAAATACAAAAATTCGAAGGCTTTGATGGCACTAAGTTATGCGAGGGTACAGGTGGTGAGAGGCCCCCTTTTTCCTATTAGTGTTATACTGCCAGCACTTAGCTCGATATATAATAATGAGTCCATACATCTGCCTATGTAAGATACTATCTTCTTTCTTTTGTATCCGTTTTTTCTCTTTCCTTGCTAGTACTACGCCTTCAATGAATTGTAGTACTAAGTAAAGTAGCATACAGGCAGAATACATGCGATTTAATCTAAATCCATGGCAAACGTGTATTTTCCATGTATTCGATCTCAATCATTGGACAGCAAACCCCAACGAGAACCGTCAGCAGACGACTGGGGGACAATGGCTGACAGATAGTGTGTGACCATGTCCCAGAAACTTTCTATCGTGTTTCCCATAATCAGCGGGAAACAGAAACACGCACAAAGCTTGTGACGGACTCCACAATCAGCAATACTTTGCTCTGCAGAGTAAAATTGGTTTGGACTTGAGTATGAAATTCATGTTGTTACTGTTTTCGCCGCATTTTTGGATTTTGCTGAGCAAACTGTTTCAGATATAGTGTTGAGCAACAATGTGTCTTGGACTAGGACTAGGCTAAGTGCGTGAGTACGGTATACACACCAATCCCCAAGCACAAATACTAGTTTTCCCTTCTAAACAAACACACACTAAACTAAACACAAGCCACACATCTGATATACTGCCAACAAACATTTTTCTAGTTACGGAATTATTCCACCCTTTGCCAATCAGTCTATACAGTTCGTACTCCTCAAGTACGTCTCTGAGTAAGAAAAAAATAAACGAGAAAATATAATCCGGCATATATGTGTACAAACATTATATTTGGATACGTAAGACAGACGAAGTTTATAACAGCCAGTGCCAGAAAATAGAAGAATTTGAAAAAGTAATGTATACTAAAATCTGAAATCTCTTTTTAACGTTCAGAATTTATTTGGATGTACAGCTTCCGACACAAGATGTGAAACAATAAGGTACGCTAATAAGCATTTTAGCATATATTTTTTAAGTTGTCCAAACGTATTCGACTCTTTACTCAATGTTGATATATATATTTATAATTATATATAAATATATATATATATATAGATATATATTATATAATAAACATATATATAATGTATATATATGTAGACATATATATATAATGGACACACACAACCACACACACCACCACACACACCACACACACACACACACACACACACCCACACACACACACAAACACACCCACACACACCTTAACACACATATAGTATATATAATACTATATATATACTATATATATATATATATATATAATACATTAATACATATATATTTTTTTTACGGCTCTCCCCGATGACAGCCCCCTTCAGTTTGAAGCTCTTCAATCGTGATCACAGTGTGAAGAAGCACTGAAAGGCAATTGAATATGCGAAGAAATTTTTTCCAGGTCTTTCGTGTTTCATTAGAATTAATATTCGGAAGGCCTAGGCCATGGACATATGAAAGTTTTGCAATGATATATTCCTATGTTCCAGATAATGAAATTATTGTGTGCGTGTACTCGTGCCCCCCCCCCCCCTTTTGGCGGGAAAGAGAGATACTGGATTACATCTTAGGATTGTTGAGAAAAGCGTCTTGGTTGATATCAATCACTTTCTCTTCTCAACAGATGGATGGATGAACTTCATACGGTACAAAGCATGTGATGATCACGTATCTTTGTACCCAGTTAAACGGTTAAGACGAGAAGGAATCAAAATTACATCGGCAGGTGGCTGCAGGTTATTTTGTGTGTAAAATCTTGTATCTAATAAAAATTCTATCCAGAAAAATTTAGGGTAGCTTGGGGAATATTGAAATAACAAAAGTTGAAGAAATAGTTGAAGGGAGAAAATGGGGAAAAGTCTTTGTAAGTAAACAATTAATGATTTGAAAAAGAATTTGAATCATTAACCAAGGTGACCAGAAAAACAGACTAACTCCATTTACATTTAGGCATGTTTGAACACCAAAAAGGAAATTGAACTTCTACTAAGTAGTATTCTCATGACTGTAATAGTAAAGAAACTGTTGTTAGCAAAGTAAAAAGGGGAAATTTTGGTTTTATTCTTTAATTATAACCAAGATCGAGCGACTATGCAAAATAATTATATGACACAAATAAGATGATGTCATTAGCACGTTATCCATGTTAACTGTGTCAATTCTGTGTGATATATTTTGGTAAGTATTGTCACGTATTTTCTCTTGAAAATAGTTCACGTAATGACAATGGGAAAATAATCGAAAAAGAAACAAAACTGTAAAAGAAAGCATGAAATATAAACATTTGCAGGGAATCACGGGTGTCAAGTTTGGGGGCGGGGCATTTGCACCAGCCACCACCCAACAACTTTAAGAGTTAATTGAATCGATTACAGACATATACAAAGCAGAATAGACGGTTGCAATTGACACCTGGTTGTCATCGATCGTTATTATTTGGATACTGTATATCTAGATACAGTTAATAAGAGATTATCTCAATCAAAAGGTTCAAAAGTAGATGCTTGCTTCTAAATATGTATATGTTGTGGAGACATCAGTACCACACGTACCACGGTACACACTCTTTTTTTTCCATAAAAATGTACTGCAATTATTAGTGTGTGTGTGGTAATAGTAGAGTAGTAGAACTACAACAGCAAACATATGATTAAATTCTTAAATTTTATATATGATTATGTGAATACAAAAATGTTTTATATAGAAAAATTTAAAATGCACCATATTTAATCATCTATAAACTTAACATTTGCTTATAATTTAGTGAGCGTTATTCACGTGCCGCCCACTCCCAAAAAAAAAAAAAATCCCCAGCTACTGTGCTCACTTTCGTTACACACCCCCCCCCCCATCAAAAGTGAAATGACGCCCCTTGCAGGAATGTGTGTATTAGATTATGTGTATGTTATATATATAATATATATATATATTATATATATATATATAATAATATATATATATATATATATAGATATCTGTGTGTGTGTAGTATATATATATAATATATTATATAATATATATATAGATATATTACACATAACTACAATATATAGGCATGTATATAATTCATAAATCTACATATATATGCAATATACTATAACATATAAATATATATATATATATATATATATATATACATTTATTATAGGACATATATATATACGTAATATACACAATAATACACATATATATGTAACACACATATATACATTATCTATACTGTATATACGTATTATGTCATATATATAAGCACAATTTGTGTAAGCTACGTGGCTGTTTGTCACGGGCTCTAAGCAATTTAGAATCATCAACTCAGTGAGGGCGTAGCGTAGATGCGATTTTATTGACCTCCGTCTGACCTCTCAAGTCGTGCCCAGATCTCACCGAGCGCAGATCGACCTCACACACCACCCACCCTTCGGCTAGGGCGGGCGGACACGTGACCCGTGCTCAGCACTTACCCTAAGGACATAGTTCGTGTGTTCCCGTACTGATGTTGTACCTTCATTAATAGAGGTCAAGCGTCTAAACCACTATCACTGCCAACCGGTTACAACCATATGTTCAAAGGCATTCATAACCTTTTTACACATATATACATGTATATGTGTGTATCGATAGATAGATAGGTAGATATAGGATATGGGGACATATTATATCTATATAGATATGGACATATATATCTATATAGATGTGTATATATATTATATCAGGTAGGTAGAAGATAGATAGACATCGATATATGTGTGTGTCATATATATGTGTGTGGTGTGTGTGTGTGGGTGTGGGTGGTGTGTGTGGGTGTGTGTATTTATAAGTGGTGTATATATACATACACATTATGATATTCATCTATATATACACGCTAATTATATTATATATATAGATTTATATAATCTAATAGTGTTTATATTATATATATATATATATATATAATATATCATATTAATTGTGTGTGGTGTGGTGTGTGTTGTGTGCATGTACTACATACATACACCATACACACACACACACACACACACACACCACACACACAACCCACACACACACACCCCCACACACACACACAACCACACACACACACACACACACAGTATATATACATATATCTATGTCTATCATCTATCTATATATATAATATATATAAACATCTATATAGATATATTGTCCATATCTATATCTATCTGATAGTATATATACATTGATATCGATATATATGTCCAGATTTTATATATATACAATATATATACATATAAATGTATGTGTTGGTGTGTGTGTGTTTGTTGTGTGTGGGTGTGTGGGGGTGTGTGTGTGTGTGTGTGTGTGTGTGTGTGTGTGTGTGTGGTGTGTGTGGTAGTGTAGATAGATACGCCAGAGAATCAATTGCGTTCAGGTTAACAGGAAAATCGCTAAAGTGATTTTAAATCAGCAAATTCTTTGAAAGAAAAATGCTAGAGCTCTGTTTAGAAAATTGCCTTCTTTTAACTTGAGATCAATGGGGCTTGGAGACCTTTACCTCGTCTGTTAGTCCGTGGAGCTTCCTCAAGACTCTTTCGACCATGAGAACACTCGAGAAATAATGAGGAATTCGGATGTACTGATGTGTATATATACATGAAAAGATGAAATAATGCCCACGAGGGGTGTGTTATAAAAACCTAAAAACTATTTCATTACTGATGTATGAGTAGATAAGTAAATGACTACGGAGCTAGTGAGATCCTAGTTGCACAGTTGTTTTGTGGGTTGTGTGGTATAGTTGGTTTAGTACTGCCCTCCGATTTCATACCCTGGGTGACCTTGGTTCCCGCAGCCAGGGACAGGAGGGTTGTTATTTATCTATATCATGCGGCATGTATTATTCTATCTTTCATATATATATAATATATATATATATATATTAATATATATATATATATATATATATATATATTGCATGTAGATGGGTGTGTGTATAGATATATAGATATATATATATATATCTATATATATATACATATATATATTATTTAATTGTAGAATGTAATGTATATACAACATATATATGTGTATTATATATGTATATATACCACATATAGGTATATAGACATTTTGTAATAGACACTATATATATATATATATAATATTATAAGTATATATACTATTACTATATCTATATATATATTATATGTTTGTGTGTGTAGGTGTGCGTGTGCGTGTGTGTGGTGTGTGTGGCGTGTTTGTGTGTGTGTGGGTGTGTGTGTGTGTGTGGGTGTGGGTGTGTGTGTGTGTGTGTGTGTGTATGTGATACATATATGACTATATTATATTATATATATATAGTATATATATATATATATATATTATATATATATATGCATACATATATCTAGAATTATACAGACCACATATATGTATATATATATATATATATATATATAATATATACTATATATATATATATATATATATATTCTATCATTGTATATATATGTATATCTATATATATAATAATATATATTTATATTTATATATATATATATTTATATATATAAAATATATATTAGTATACATATACTTACATATTTATGTATAGAAATATGTTATACATACATATGTATATATACATATGTACAGTTGCTGAATTTTATTTCACTTACACTTGCTGGGTCCACTTTTGTACATATGCCAGCCCACTTCGATGTAAACCATAGCGAAATAGTATTTTTTATGAATGAGGCGAAAACGCTAGGTTGTTTGTTAAAAAGAGTGTGGAATTTGTAGAACATAATATGACACAAGTATCATTTTTTTGGAAATTACGCGTCATTTCATCTCTTCGTTTTCTTTGAATAAAGTGTAACAAGGACACGTAGTATTAGTATCATGAATTTAAAGTGGGGTATTTTTCACGTGCGTGCGTAGTGTGCGTGCGTCGTTTGTGTTTTTTCTTGCCCGTGGTGTGTGTGTGGTGTGTGTGGTGTGTGTGTGTGTGTGTGTGTGTGCGTGTGTGTGTGTGTGTGTGTGTGTTGGGTGTGTATGTGTGTGCGTGCGGGCGTGCCTCTGTGTGTGTCCATGTTGTAATTCATTCTTCGAACAAAATGCAAGTAGAATAACGAAGGGAAAGTGCAAGAATTACAGAATATTCCGAAGGCCTTTCACATTCACTGCTTTCATTTCAGGCATTTTATGTTTTTTCGTAGTACTTCCCTTTGGTGTCCTACTTGGTGTGTGTTCGGGTATGTTGTCCAGTGTGCTCAATATTTATAGCAAATATCGAAGGTCAAAATATTTGTGATGAGTAGCCAAGGTCGCATTCGATCAGTGAGTTTGTTCCAAGGAGGGTGAAAAAACAAGTCTGAACACCCTTTACTCCCACATACCGTGCTGTATATCTGATATTTTGGAAGAAAAATCTTGTTCATTCGATAATAGGAGGAATTTAATCTTGGCTCTCTACTTATATTGGACACGTATGTAATTGATTGTTATACCTTTTTATTTGTCAGTCCATGTCCCCCAACGTTTTGATTGCATAATCTTTATATGGTTACTATATACATATTATTTCCGGTGGGTGAGGTCGTCTAAAAACTCTGTTTGTTCACCCGCCATTTGAGTAGTTTGACGAAGAGGAGCATCTAGAAAATAAATCGTATATTTGATACTTTTTATGATAATGAAATTTCCTAATTTTACGAAATATTCTTTTTCGCGGCAAATCCTAATATCTGTGAACAAGAAAGAAAATGTGTCCAATCGGATATGGGCGTATACATGGCCTATGGGAAATCCGAGGTGGAAACGAAGGCTGCTATCTTGAAATTGAAATTACAAAATAGAGACCGCAATTACTGGAATGAGGGAAAGTAATAATCTCTCCAGTTGATATAAACAAGAGAGCCGGGTATCTCCTGCTTGATGGTATACAGGTGAATGAGGTGGGAAGAGGAGAGCACCCTAAAACGACTGCCCTCGTTCCGTATAACCTTCTCCACCAATGTTGCTAAAACTTCATATAAAGACCAACAAGCTCCCACTAACAAGCCGGTGAAGGAAAACGAACTACATAGGATGGGATTCTAGCACAGAGGTGAGCATAACGGACACATCGCCAAATCGCTCCAGTTCGCCAGCAGGATATGGAGCGGAGCACGGGAGCTTCCATTGGTGGACGAGAGGATAATAGGTGTAAATATCATATACTTTTTGTTCAGAGGTTTGGTTAAATATATATATTTATACATGATAGTTCACATACGTTCATATTTTACGTCTGATTATCTATCATTATTTGCTTCTCAGATGGGACAGACGACATATCCTATGAACATGGCCAATAATAAGTGGGGTGGATTTTTACTCAGGTGTTGGTGAACGTCGCGAAAGAGAAGGCCGAGAATCAGTTTAGACAAATATTTGAATTGTTAGAAAAAAATATTCTCTCGTCAGTACGTTGCTATCCTTTGACCCCTCTCGGGAAACCGCAATATTTACGCAGGATAATGCCTTAATACAACACATCAAGGGCAGTTACGAACTGATTCGATGACCAAAACCCACATGGAAGTTCTTCCGCGGCCAAGCAAGGTATGTAACTCAAAACCCGATGAAAAATGTTCGACAAATATTATCCAATTGCTGGGAACTGCCAAGGAAAGAACACCCCAATAGCTAACGATCGTGCCACCCCCCCAAAAAAAAAGGGGGGAATTGAAATGTTACGTAGGAAATACAGGACCTCCACTTAAGCACTCCCGGGGATTAGGGACAATGAATTTTTTTGAATAAACGATATATTATTTCTAATATAGTAGGACTATCCACAAGTAGTATTGCGTCTTTTCTTTCTGAAAAAAAAAAAAAAAATGATATGATATACTTATATATAAAACACACCACACACACACACACACCCACACACACACACACACACACACACACACACACACACACACACACACACACACACACACATGCATACATATACATATATGCCTACATATACATATATTTATATATATATATATATATATATATATATTATATTTATATGTATATATTTACATATATATGCACACACACACACACTCACACTCACACACACACACACACACACACACACACACACACACACACACACACACACACACACACACACAACATGTATAGATAATAATATACATATATTTATATAGATACATATATATTTATATGTATATCTTTTTACATATATAGCACCACCACACACACACCACACACACACACACACACCACACACACAAACACACACACACACACACACACAACACACACAAACACACACACAAACCACACACAAATAATATGTAAAGATATATATTTATATATATATATTAGATATATATGGGACATAGAATATATATATATATATATATACATATATATATATATATATATATATATATATATATATATTACACTTTGTGTCAGCTATATGTTGATATTTGCTCAAAAATGTATTAACTACAAAATGATTTTAAATAAAATGCTTAACAGCTTCATTTCCTCAGCACACATGCACACGAACATAGTCATTGTAACCCTACTACGGTTGTGCATTCAGTTGTTCTAAAATTATAACAGTACATGTTTTCTGTTTATTGAATCAGTGTTTGGATCAGGCGAAAATTCAATAACACATGAGAATGATAAATGAGAACTTGGATTTTGTGACAAAACATAAGTAAGCCATCCTTATCTACCCCTACGCACGCATGTACCGTAAAAAGGATGTGCTTTGGCAAAATGAAATAAAGATTTGATGAATGACAAATTAAAGTATAACGCGAGATGAATTGACCCTTTCAGAATATTTTTTTCAGGATATTAGGTATCATGCAGCCCATGTATTGGGAGTAAGTTTTTAGACTTGATATTCGCCCTCTTTGATGAAACCACCCAGCTAGGAGTTCCTCGAATTGAAACAAGCATACGTGTATTTTCGGATGTGGATGCGACTCCTCATAGAAACGCCACGACTTATGGAATAATAATAGCGAAAACTATGGTCAGATTTTAGTATTACAAACGAATCATACACACACACACACACACACACACACACACACACAAGACACCACACCACACACCCACACCACACACACGACAGCACACCCACATACACATCACATACACATCCCACGACACACATACACACACACACATACACACACACACATACACACACATACTTACACACACACACATACTTACACACACACACACGCACACACACATACACACCCTCGCGCGCGCGAAAAAATCACTTCAAGTTCGCTTAGCCGCTACGAGAAGCATTTACAAAGCTATCAACGATTTTGCAAAGATTTTTATTTCATTTACCTGCCATTCATAGATGTTTAAAGAATGAAAAGTTTTCATGTTTCAAGAAATATGCAGCTATAATTGAAAATTATTGGGTTGAAAGAAGGGGGCCATACTGCTTCACCTCCAACAGGTGTTGTCGTTCGATAAACAAAGTTCTAGAAATTGGCATTTTAAAAAATATCCTACAACAAAGTCAACACTAATACTACATGTTTTGTTATTACTTGTTTGAAGAAAATGAAAGATGAAATGACTTATGCAGCTTCCAAAAATGAATACTACTACACTTCTTGGTCTTTTATATTCTACCAGTCACACTCCTTGTTACACACAGCTTAGGGTATTCGCCTCATTCATAAAAATATTATTTACTCTATGTTCACATCGATGTTGTTGCCAGATGTACAGAAGTGGGACCCAGAAAGTGTACTGAAATATAATTCTGCAAATGTACATATACACATATATACATACCACTATAATATGTGGTATATGTTAGATGGTTTTGCATAAATTTGTTATATTTTATGTATGTATGTTATAATGACTGCCGCGATGTTCCAGTGGTTAGAGCTCCGGACTCCGACCTTCGTGGTCCCGAGTTTAATCTTCGCCGCGGCAGTCGTAAAAAGGCCTGCGCTACGACTGCAGGCTCGAGCCCAATGTCTCGGTGAGAGAACGACATATCGCCTTGAGAAGTCCACGAGGTATCGAGGGGAGTCACCGCCCGGGGGGGTTGGCACAACCGCGGTTGATTAGGAAGGGCATCCAAGCAGTCAAGGGCAGTACTGCCAAATAACCTCTCAATGGTGGATTGAGAGAGGCCTATGTCCTGCAGTGGAATGAATGGCTCTTCAGAAAAAAAAAATGTGTGTGTGTGTATATGTATGTGTATATATATATTGTATAAAAATGTACATATATATACATATTTATATATGTATACATACATATATTACATATGTATTCATATATATACATATATAAGTACATATACAGTATATACATATATATACATGTGTATGTATATATATATATAATAATATATATATTATTATTATATATTATATAATATATATATTATGTATGTATGATACTATTATATTATATATATATATTAATTATATACATTTATATCATATAATACCCAGTAAATGTAATATTTGACATATTATATATTATATTGTATTACTATATTATTATATAGATATTATCTATATATTTAGTATTATATATAATTATATTATATATATATATATATATATATATATATATACATATACCATGAGTGGCGGTGGCTGCTCTCTTGGAGGTGAAAAGACCTGGCAGCAGCACAATTAGTGTGGGTGGCTACACCTATTACTGGCCGGGCCACAGCAATCAACACTATCTCCAGGGAGTAGCCATAGTACCGCTCCAGCAGACTTAAGCCCTCTATGTAGAGGCACTCCCAGTCGCTGAAAGTTAAACTGTATTGATACTGATTACACGTTGGCTTCATGTCTCTTATTGCTGTGTATGCTCCTTATGATGCTTATAAACTTGATGTGAAAGATGTTTTACACCAAACTTGCATATGTGAGAGATTGCTGCCTTCGGCGAGATATTCGCATTGTTCTGGGTGACTTCAATGTGGTATCTGGCCCTGATCGAGCTGGCTATGAGATGTCTGTCAGTCCTCATGGCTCGGGAGCTGATGCTGGCAGCGAGAAATAGGCTCTTTTTTCCAGGACTGGGGGGGGTGCTAGGTCACAGAAATTGAGGAATTTTTGCTCTTGGTATCAGCACTCTAACCCACATCATTGGGCCTGGTACAGAGATGAAGATAATGTAGCTAAGGAGAGCAACCACATCCTCGTTAGCACTCGCTAGAGAATCCTCCAGAACTGCAGGGTATATTCGGAGTGCTGAGTTCTGTGAAACTGATCATAGATTAGTTGTGGCTACTCTTCGAGTCCACTTCAAAACTCCCTGTCGGGGGGGTTCATGCAGCACTTGGGACACCTTCTTCTGTGGGACACCTTCAGGCATGAAATGCATGATGCAGTTCAAGCATCAGTTGATAAATGCCTAAGAGCAAGACGGAATTTCATCTTGCAAGAGACACTGGAGCCACAGATGCTTGTTGCACGGCTCAACTGTTTGGGGCAAGCGATGTGCATCATTCTGTGGTGCGTAGGACAAGGTCATTACTGCCGAGAAGGGACAAGGAACAGTTTATCATGAATCTTGCAGAGGAGGTCAAAAGCCATTTTCTAGTAAATGACCTTTGTCCAGCCTACCATGCCCTGAGAAGATGAACTCCGAAGCCTCCTCAAAGATGACTGTTGTCCGCTCAGCAAGTGGCCAGATCATCTCATATCCTGTTCAGATGCAGGAGCATTGGGCTGAGTATTTTGACCATTTGTACTAGGTTAATCTGCCAACAATTTCTTTGTCAGACCCACCCATCAGAGAGGATCCACCCTTCCTGACTGAAGTCAGGGGGGTGATCTCCAAGCTGAAAAGTGGTAAATCAGCAGGTATCTGCGGCATCCAGCTGAATTGTTAAAGGCTGGTGGAGAACCTATGGCGAGGAGCTTGCATGCTGTCCTATCTGCCATCTGCCAGACTGGTATAGTAGATGATAGTTGGTCGTCTACTATTTCAGGCTACTGGTGTCTTATCTCTTTAGGGAGTGTTTGTTGTGGGTGTAAGTGCCCACAGGTATGGCTGGTGCTGAAGGTGAAGTCGGAAATCAACAGGGGAGCCTAGAGGCTCCCTAGTCGGCTAAGGACTGGGCAGTCCTTATGGTGCTGCTGTTGTTGTCTTGTTCTACTGGAGGATCAAGGAATGCTGATCTCTGTTCGGATTCTGCGGCTTAAGTACATGAGCGCTGTATAAGTGTACAGGGAATGAGGGGAGCCCGTCTGTAATACTGACTATACCTCCAGGGTCACCATTATAGTATATGATAGTTGTTCATCTACTATTTTAGGCTACTGGTGTCTAATCTCTTTGGGGAGATTTTGTTGTGGGGGTGAGTGACCACAGGTATGGCTGGTACTGAAGGTGAATTTGGAGATCAACGGGGGAGCCGGTAGGCTCCCCAGTCACCTGGGGAGTCCTTGTGGTGCTGTTGCTGTTTTCTTCTATTGGAGGATCGGGGAATGCTGATCTCGGTTGCTTGCTTGAGAGATTTGCGAAGTTCTAGCTTCGCCTGGGCCTTCCATATACGACCCGGCCTCTGTCAGCTTTTTATGGCTGTCTCATTTTGTTCTCTGACACTCAGTGCTTACCGTGGTGGTGGGATTTGCCACAGGCACCCTGCTGCCATGGTGTAACATACCGCATATCTCTTTCCATCACAACGCTGTTGTCGGCGGACCCTGGTCTCAGGAATTGTGTGTACTCACAATTCTCTAAGTAATGTATGAGTATGGCATTCGGCTCGCCGCAGTGCATGCAATACCTCTTTTCACGGTCTATTGTCTCAATGATCTGCCATGCACAGTGGAAACCTAGACGCATTCTGTGGAGAATGACTTTGGTACCTCTGTTGATTATTTCAGAGAGTGCCAGTGGCGTCTGAGTACCAGCTGGCCGAGGGGGGAAGATCTCGTTTCCTCTCTGTGAAGCCGCATTTCTTCAGTAATTTTCTGCTAGGTTGTATGATCATGGGATTTGGGGGCGATACTCCTGCCAATGGTCGGCTAGTTGTTCCAGCAAGCTCATTCCTCTGATGCATGTGGCTGGTGACCCATTTATTGATTTTCTTCTACCCTAAGTAAGAATCCTCTGTGCCATTGTAAGGATAGTAGTCAGAAGGTAGATGTCCTTGGGTGAGTGCTGCTCAAGACAGTCCGATGGCTGCCCTGGAGTCTGTATGTATGACCACGTGTCCTTCCCTCAGGGATGTGTGGCCTAGGGCTCCCATGATTGCAGCTGCCTCTGCCTGTAGCAAGGAGGTGGATTTTGTGGCATCCCTTGCTGCAAAGCTGGCGCCTGCAGTGTGGCTCAAGGGATCGACTGATCCATCTGTGAAGTATGTTCTACTACCTGGCAGGATTGATGGGTTCATGACCCTGTGGGTTTCTGCCTTTAGACTAGTTTATCGAGTAATTGATTCTTTTTCATATGTTAGTCCCCATGAATGAACACTCTATCGGGTTTTGCCCACGGTACGGCTTCGACAAAGTTAGGTGGGGGGATCCATGCATCAGTGATAAGTGTTTCTTTGAGCTGATTGCGTATTACCACCCCGGCTGTGGTGAACAGCCAGGAATGGTTTGCAAAGAGCTTCCGTCTTGTTTCTAGGATCTGCTATTTTTTGTCTTAGGCTTGTGTTCCTGGGGAGCCTGGTGAACCGGTGACAGGAATTGGCTGCCATTATATCGATGTGGAGTCTAGTGGGAGAAGGTTTGCCTCCAGGAGGAGTTGAGGCCCTTCGTCCCACCTTGGGGCACCCAGATGATCCTGGCAGTGCCATTTTTGACTGTCTCCCAATTTTCTTTGTGTTTTCTCTTAGTACCATCATAGAAAGTGAGGCATGTACACAATGGGCCAGACGCATGTCTAGATGATCTTAGTACTTGTGTCTGGCCCTATGCGTTCCCACTCATTGCTCTCATGGCAGACAGTCTATGTTTTTTGGTTCGGTCACCGTACTGACTCCTGCAAAGGAGGGGCGGTCTATCCTTACCCCAAGGTAGAGGTAGTCCTGAACACATTCCAAGTCTATTCCCTGGATTTTCAGACTTGTACCTCTGATTGCCTTCTGGATCAGGCTCTCCTGATTGCCAAGGGGGTCTTGCCAATTCAAAACCCTTCTCCAGGTCAAGGAATACTACCCCAGATGTGCCTGTGCTTATTGTGCGCAAGGAGCGTGGCTTCGGTGCGATATGCTCATGCCCCTGTTGCATCTGTGGAGGTGTTCGATGTGTGGGGTCCCATTTATTCCATTGGAGCCGGTTTAGTACCATCCTCTCGGCGTCTTGGCCAGACAGCTGAGGAGAGAGATGGGGGGGGACTTCTCTGGCTCCTTTAGTTTAGGGATGGGAACTATGGTAGCCCTCTTCCAACTCTGGGGTAGAATGGATGTTTCTGAGGTCATGTTGATGAGTTGCAGTAGTGCAAGCTCACCTAATAGTCCTAGGTGGGAAATGATGGGGTACGAGATCCCAGAGGCTGTGTTACAACTGGTTTATAGGCTTTCTTAGTTCCTCATCAAGAAAAATATGCTGAGTTACCGGTTCGGCTCCCTTTTCTCTGATGTGAGCAAGTCTGTCCTGGTGTAGCGTTTTTTTTGCCTTGCCCTCAGTTCGGCTGGCAGGCTGTTGCTACTTGTTCTCACAGAGAACTTGTGCACCAGTCTGTTCGCCTCTGACTGTGGGTCGGGGCGGAGCAGCTGGTAGCTTGCCTGACCCATAGCTCAGAGAGGGTGGTTTGGTGGTCGAAGGACCATCCCCAAAGCCATTCAGCCCTTTTCCTGCCTGACTCTGGGCATTTTCCTTGGCATCCCTGACATCGCTCCCCTTAGGAGGTCTAAGTTTGTCAGGGGGTCTTGCCTTCGGAATTGTTTTTCGGCAATGTTTTACTCTTGGTTGACCTCCCTAATCGTGTCGTTAAAGTACCAGGCGTCTTTGGTGACTCCTGGACACCCAGGCCAGTTTTAAGTATGGTCATTGAGGCTGCTTGATCAATGGCTTTATAAGTCTGGCTTCAGGCACTTCCACATTTTCCTTTGTGTGGGTTTTCATTGCTTCTCCAGAACAGTGGACCAAGCGTTCGCACCCTGCCAGTGCCTTGTCTGTTTTCCACCTTGGATTCAGTCGTGACATTTCTGCTGGGCCACTATCCATGAGGGTAGTGCCGTAATGGTCATTTGTGACAGTCTCATTGATACCCCAGCTAATCCTCTCCACCAGAGTCACAGTGGCCAGGGTGAGGTCTAGAGCCCCTCCTCTGACATGTGTTGGCTCTTAGGTATTGAGGAGAGCAATCTCAGAGAATGTCTCAAGCACGTTGGCTATGTGATAGCCAGCTGCATCCGGTCCCCAGCAGGGAGCCAGGATGGGGTTGGTGTGCCGTGACGTTCTGCAATGTTTATATATGGAGAATTAACGTAGTATTTTCTGTGTTATTGAAATGTTTTGTGTTTCGGTGAAAAGAAAAGTCTTGACTTCATTATTCGAGCAGCTGCTACTAGATGGGGTGCAGCTTCGAGATCACTTGCTAATTCTCATAGAATTTCCAGATTTCTAGTTGATTTAGCTTACCTACATAGATGTTTGAAGTTGAGGCGTTTTTCTCACCTTTTTCAAGAAATGCAACATCATCATTGTTAATTTTGTTGGTCCTTTAAAAATACAACAAAGGGGGAATGCCGCCTTACCTCCAGAGGCGTTGCCATTTCGGGATAAACAATACCCAAAAAGTCGCATTGTGTAAACATTTCCCCTACAAAGCCAGCGATAATTAATACTGCATGTTTTGCAGCCACTTATTTGAAAAAAAGAGAAATATCAAATGCTTATTTCGTTTCTAAAAATAGATATTAATACAATTATTGGCCATTTATATTCTACCAATCATATGCATATATATATATATATATATATATATATATATATATAATATTATAGATAATATCTATTTTTCTCTTCTTTTAATATATAGAGATATATAGATATATATATTATATATATATATATATATAATATATATCTTCCTATATGTTATCTATTGTATTTATTATGGGTAAATATCATGTATATGTGTATACATACATACATATATATATATATATATATATATATAAATATATATATAGAGATTCATCTATCTATATATGTGTTTGTGTGTGTGTGTGTGTGTGTGTGTGGTGTGTGTATGTATATATAATAAACATATATTTTATACTTATATAGATATAACCCACATCCCATACGCGCACCACTACACCAACACACACACACACACACCACCACACACCCACACACACACAACACACCACCCACACACACACAACACATATATATACCTACTATATATATATATATATATATATATTAAAAAATAAAAATTAATCTTATTATATATATAGATATATATCTACGCGTGTGTGTGTGTGTATTTGTGTTTGTATGGTATGTGGTTATCTATAAGTATAATATGTTTATAGAGATATATATATAATATACGAGAATAAATTATCTATTATATAGTATATCTCTATATGTGTTGTGTGATGTGGTGGTGATGTAGTGTGTGTATGTGTAGGTATGGGTCCTATATATATAATATATATATATACTATATCTATATATATAGATATCTATATATATAGAAATTCTGTATATATATGTTATACTATTTTATATGTTACATATATATGATTAGATACGTAATATATATATATATATATATATTATATATATCATATATATATGTGTGTGTTGTTGTGTTGTGTGTGTGTGTGTGGTGGTGTGTGTGTGTGTGGTGTGTATGGTGTGTTTAATATAGATATATATATCTCTATCTCTATATATAGATATCTATATATATCACAGTAAGCTATATATATTTATATATACATGTATATGCATGTATACATTAAAAAAAATATATATATATATTCATATATATATAATATATATATGTATGTATATATATTTATCTATATGTATTTATATACATATATGGATAAATATACATATGTATATAAGTATATGTATGTGTGTGTATGTATATGTATTACATATATATACATATGCATACATATCATATATTATGTATACACATATACATGTGTGTATATATATATAATATATAATCTATATATATTATAGATATAGTTCTATATATATATGTGTGGTGTGTGTGTGTGTGTTTTCTTTATATATATATATTATTGCTACGCCAGTGGGTCTTTGTCTCTGTGCGAAACATGTGTTACAGAAAGGATGACCTGGGCATGTGTTAACATGAAGGGACCGGCAAACAATGAACGCAGCTGTCTGTAGCGGAGGAGCGGAGGAACAATCCAAGAGGGAGACTGAGTTGGGTGCTGCTCCTGTGAAGACTCGTGTGTGCCCTTGTGACCTGATTATAAACTTTGTGTTGCCGTGGACCGGTTTAAGCTGCATCGGTGCAGTGGGACCTGCTGGTTTCCCCCCTTTATTGGTCTTTAGAAAAGTGTACGGGTACATAACTTTGTGTAAAAAAGAAAGACGCATTTGTGTTTATTTCGTGCCCTGCCTCGCAAACTTGGCGTTTCCCCTCGTAGTGTTTTCTGGGCGCTGTGGTGCTCGTGCCTCTTGGAATGTTCACGTTCACGACCCTGTGTATAGCACGCCGTCTGCTACCTCCCTTGTGTTGGTGGCTGGAGACGGGCGGGCCGTCTTACAAGATATATTTATAAATATATGTGTCATATTTAGTTATTTATTTATTTATTTATTTACATTTATATATGTAGACATACATATAGATATTTTCATATATATGTATATATACATATATGAATACATATATACATATAGATGTAAGTAAAATATGTATATACATACATATATTTATATATAATTATATATGTATATTTATATATGTATTTATATACATGTATATAGACCCTATATCTTATTACACAACACACCCACAACCCACACACACACCACACACCCAACCACACATAGCACACCACACCACACCACACAACACACCCCACACACACATACATATATATATATATATATATATATATATATACATACATACAGTATTATATAATCACATATATGTATATATATACACATATGTGTATACATATGTATACACATATATATACACCCATATATACACTTATATAACATACTATATATATATATATAATATAGCTATATAATTGTGGTTATATGGCAATATAAATATATATATATATATACTATATCTCTATATATATTATATCTATCTATCTGTATATGCTGTATGTATCTTTTATCCGTGTGTAATATATATACTATATATAGTTATATATATATATATATTATATATATATATATATATCAGATATATATATATTGTTACGGGGGGACGTCGTACCAGCCTCGGCCTCTCTGCCCACCAACACAAGGCAGGCTAGACAGACATCGTGCTATCCACAGTTCGTGAACACTAACAGCTCCAAGAGACCCCTAGCACCCGCGTCCCAGACCACCACCCGGGATATGCCACGTTGAGAGGCAGGGCACTAAATAAACCCACGATGACAGGCCCCTTTCCTTTAATTTTACACAAGTTGTACCCGTACACTTTTCTATAGGCATAATCAGGGGGGAAAACAGCATGGCACACTGCACGATACGCTTTCACAGGGCAACACAAAGTATATCAGGTCCCAAGGGCCACACAAGTTGGCTTCACAGGAGCACACCCAACTGTGTTCTCTCTTGGCTTGTTCCTCCTTCGGACTCCTCCGCTCACAGCCAGTTGCGTCCATTTTTGCCAGGTATCCTTTTTCATGTTAACACATTTTTCTACAGAGAAAAACCCCACTATCCCCCCTATCAGCAGACGACCCGTCTGCTCTGACATATCTAAACATGAAAACAACTACAAAAAATTAAAATAACATAGTCCTCAGGTAACAACAAATTCTTCAAACAAAGTAACCATATTGAAAATCAGTATCTCAGAAACACAAAAATCTTTCAATCTTGGGCATCAGCGCGGCTTTCTTTTCTCGTCGGTTCGCGGGGGTCGCTCTGAGGAGGTGTGGGCGGCGGTAGATTGGCAGTGGGCCCAGAGGGGTATCTCGCCCCAAGACCTGGCTCACTGGTCACCACTGACTTCTGTTTGCATCGCCCTCACCCGTCCAAATGCGTGTCTCATCTCGTCACGGCTGCCACGTCCTCATTGCCGCTACTGGGCTAACGTCTTCTTCTTTTTCACCAGGCCCCGGAGTAGCTTCTGGCCCATGGTACGCCACAGCCATCCACGTGGACCAACAGACTGTCGTTTTCCACCCTCTGCGCCATCCTGACCATTGAGCATTTCTTGGGGCGAGTTTGAGGTTGGTCCTTCCTCAACCGCTGTAGTAACTTCCTCCCAGCCGCTCCAGCGCCTCCTCAAAGGTGCTCCCGAAGACGATGACTGTCATCAATGTAGAACAAGCGCCGTCTGCCACTTCCCAATCCATACCTCTCCATCGACCTCGAAACAAACGGGGGGGGGGGTTGTGGGCATTGCAGAGACCAAAGGCCATGACTTGAATATGTCACAGGCCTTCCGAAGGAAAAAGGCATTCTTTGGCTTGCCTCTTCCGCCATCTCCCCTGTGATCAACCCGACTTCAGGTCGAGTGTGGAGAACCACCTGGCCCCCCACCAATGTCAAGTGTGGTCATCAATTTCCTGCACAGGGTTATGAGTCCTTGATAGTCCGTCCATCACGCCCAGTAACTACTCCACACAGAAGCGTTGTGTACTGTCCTTTTTTTCTTCACCAGACTACCGCTGATGACCTTGGAACTGTCCTTACCATTCGAAATGTCAAAATCACCCCTGTGCCGCCAGCTCTTGACAGTGCACTGCATCTCTTCTCGCCTGTTGGTTGCATACTCGGGGGGGGGGGGGGGGGGGGGGGGCTCTTATGGGCAAACACTCCGGGGTTAATGCGGTTCCTTCATCAGATCCTGTGAGTCCCAGGTTCAAGTCACCCCTGCTAACACATCTGCATACTTGAGCCAGGGTGTGGCGCTCTTCTCCTGTCTTGTGCCCTTCAGGTTAGACGGTGCTCTGGATGCGCCAATTCCTCAAGGAAGTCCAGGCACGGCCCCACACCAACCACTCCTCTCTCCCCAACAACTCTTCTGGAGCTCCACTTCCTCACAAGTGCCCAGCTTTTTGCACAACTGCACCCTTCTGGGCCTTATCGAAAGGTTTAGCTGACCAACCTGTACTAACCCCTCCCCTGGTCCCAACAAGGCTCGCCAACGCTACGGCCATCAGCCAGCTGCAGGTTTTTTGATGGGCTCCACGAGGCCCTCGACTCACGCATCACTCTTGACAGTCAACACCGTATTCTAGAACTCTGCCCGGGGGTAAGGGCCCGTCGCTCAGCCGTAATACTCTGCACAGCCAACCTCTAGACAGCAAGGGACATCTTCACCATGCACCCTCCCACTTCCTTCCAGGTCGACACAACCCTTACTCCTGCGTCAGGTAGTCAAGGCCCAGCAGCAGTGCTCGTCCATTCAGCACCATACACCGCAGCCGCTCACACATTCTGCCCACGCCAATACGAGCCTCCACTGCCCCTTGATCTGCACACAATGCCCCGTTCACCACACAGAGTCTCCTGGTGGTGCGTCTGGAATCCCATAGTGGCCAATATATCAGGCCGCACTAGGATATTCTCACCGTTTCCACTGTCAGCGCATGTCTTCCCATCTACTGAGCCCTCCACCCTGCATCGTTCTGGTTCATTGGCAGCTTACCCTCTGGCCCCGGAACCGAGGATGCTTGGGTTTCGGCCCACTTCTCCACCCCTGTCGATTTTCCGCTGTACCACTTCCTTAGCCTTAGGACATGCCTAGGATGGGACCATACCTGCCACAGTCCTTGCGCACTGCTGGAAGGCATTCAGAAGCCCTCTGGTTGAGAGACGTGTTCTCCCTTCCCCTCCTACAACCACTACGTCTGGGGCCCTTTCCTCGCCACAGCCCCAACACAAGAGCTTGGAATGCTCGGAGCCACCTTCCTTCAATGCTACCATTCTCCACTTTAGCTTCCGGCCCCAGAGGTCATGGCGGGCTGAGCAGCTGTCCCTAGGCCACTGGTTGCCTTCGGAAGGCCTTGACTCAAGTCCTCGCCAGCGCCACCTGCAGTTCCCTCAGGGTGTGTCCCTGCTTGATGTAGATTTGCAGCTGCTGGTCCTGTACAGCGTCAACACAGAAATCGCGGGCCAAGGCACGATCATCTCTTCCGCAGCCGCAGGGTAAGAAAAAAAACCCTCCTTACCAGCGCCTCCGACATCCGGCGCCAGCTGGGACGTGTCCTCGCCATGCTCACGACGTCCCTTCTTCAAGTGCCCATATAAACCTCGGGCTGGTTGGTGTTGCCCGAAACGGCGTTTTCAAGCCTCAGTCCACGCTGGTGTAAGAGCTGTTGGGATGCGGCAGATGCCCCAACACTTCCCCCCGCGGGGCCCCTTAGCACGTTCGCCACTGCAGGGGCCTTCCTCTTCCTGGCTCCACCCGGGGCGAGATGCCATCATTTCAAACTTGGGCAACAATATGCCTCCCAGCCACCTTCCATCCGTACTCAGCGGGCTTACCC
>NC_051389.1:35215314-35256129 GCF_015228065.2 Penaeus monodon
AAATATGTTGCCTCTGGATTAGGACAGTGAAGGGATTACTGCTGACATATGGCAAATCTTTCTGATCCATGGAGAACCCTGAGTTGATATATTCAGGAAGACACACTTTGGCTTCAGAGAAGAATTTATTGGACATTCTGATGCTATATGAAAGCTACAAGAGTTAGATTAAATGTCTTGGATATATAGTGCCATAATCTAATTAATATTGTGTAAGGATCTAAACAATAGGTTGAATTCCAAATAGTCTCTGAGAGACTGTCCCCCCAAAACACAGATATTTAGCCTTTTAAAGTTTTATGCCATGTATGTGTTTGAAATAAAGTGATTTAACTTCTTTTTCACTTGAGATATTGCCCATACTGTTGAAGTATACTTTTCTTTACTACTGCGTCCACAATTGAATCGTACCAGTAATTGTAATAATCAACTAGTGATGCTGCTGCTAACTATTTTACTAGTATTAGTTGTGGTATACAGTCACAGTATATGCCTGCGACCACTACGACTAACCCTAGCTACTAATAATAATATTAAGATAAAATAAGGCAGCACTCTATGGCATCCTTTGTTTGTAGTCTGACTATGCTGATCTGTAAAAGAACAGAAAGTGCTAAATAATTGCTAATGTCAAGTGATCACCTCTGGCCCCAAAGATCTGCACAATTAATGTTAAATCCCGTAAAAATTCGAAAGACCATGGAACCCAAGATCACGAGAGTTATTTGCTTTTTTTCTTCTTTAAAATATGGCACAAAGATTATGACTTTATTTTTTTTTCCTCAGAAAAGGTGCCAAGTGAAATATCAGAAATGTTTTTGCAATATGGCATCACTTTGTGGGCTCATTGCTGGTTGCATGTCTTTATTTTTATTTGTTATATTTTTTGGACGAATGAACATTTCACCATGCACAGGATGCTTTGTAATGAAGGCCTACAAATACATGCCTTTTCTTTGCAAAGTAAAGTACGTATTAGTTTTTTTGGGGGGTAGAAAACTTTCCTCTACAAAATTTTATTCTTTGATTTATTTTTTATGATATTACCATTGATCATCGAGTCTTAAAAAAAAATTTTTTTATCTTACTGCCCTTCAAGTCACTGATGTATCTCTTCCAAATTTATTCTCTGCAAATACACTTAGTTCAGGATTTAGTCTGATTATATGAGCAGGTTTAACAGATGATAATGGCAAAACTACTGGGAAAAGGAAGATATTACCAGCACTTACAGTACGAAATTAACATCCATGTAAAAATGAAAAAGAAAGAAAGAAAAAAAATATATATATAATTATATATATGTAAATATATATATATATATATATATATATATATAATATATTATAATTATATAATATATATACTATCAACCAGTAGTGTACAGCCAAGGCATGTGTGCAAAAGCAAAAGCACAAGCAAACATTCACTGAATACTGAACATTAAGAGCCTTAACCCTGACGATAGTATTTTGATAGGTAAAAAAGTGAATAAACACAACGGAACGCAACATTAATACAGCCCAACTAATATTAGCGTACCACATATCGCGCTAACGCACACGGAAGTGTTGCCGTCTTTAGCATGTTACAGTATGTACATTAGTTAAGATCTCTACATAATACCAGCACTCACCCACGTATCCGGGCACTCGAGATAGTTCGTAAGAGCACAAGGGGCACATGGCCTGATAATAGAAGATTGTTGTTGATCGGCGGTGTTACGATGCAGCGGTCTAATCTTGTCTCTGGCTTTCTTGCCTACTTGCCCACTTCGTTGTTGTTACAGGTACTTCAGTAGTTCAGCAGTTAACGACGAAATCATGTTTCGCAAACCTCGTGTTGGAACTTTCGAAGATAATGGAAGGATCCGAACGGTGGGGGATTGCTAGTGGCGACCGAAGAGCGCGTTCACTACTTTTCAGTCCTGGCAAAGTGATGATGGTCATGTAAAATTTACATTTCAAATCTTCTTTAAAGGATTCTTAGCCTGCGGTGAAACACTTAGTTGTAAATACCAGGTTAAACGATTCGCACACATCGAGCGCCATAGATCGACAGTTACTCTTTTTAGTGCCATTGGTGCTTGCCGTATACTGGTCCTTCACACCGTTGGTATACCTAGACAATCAAATTTTCTAATTTCCCTGAGGAGGTTAGGAAATATAAAGTGTGTATGTTACAGTATGTCATGTCTACTCCTGTGCGTATGCCTAAAGTGATAACAGATGACTTTAAAGCAACAGTTCTAGGGGCATGTGGTATAATTCATGGATGCAAAACACAGTCGACGGTGGCAAATATGATACAAGATGCCATTCATCAGTTTGACTCGTCCAAGACCAGAGGCAGTTTTCGTTAGTAATGGATGACTTGTCACCACAGGAGATCCTCTTGTTAAGCATTTCGTACTTTCTGTGGATCAAGACTATCACCATTAATGTTGCCAACATCACGGTGCAAGCATCAGGAGTATAATTAGATGTACCATTCTTGTACAGGTTTATACTGATGATTATAGGCTCATGTGACGATTTTGTAATACGTGGAGAGTGTGCACCAATGAACAACGTAAGTTTAGGTTAAGAAATCAGTTGTCATAAAAATTATGATCAAAAGCTCGGACCCTTTCCCCCATCAATTGTGGGTACCTACTCTTGGGTATCTATGCTTCAAGGAAAAATATGCTATGGCATGTGGAGCATAACCATGATCTCTCTGCACGGACAGCACGGGTTTATTGTAAGATTTCCTTTTTAAGGTTTTAAATGCCTTTTTCCCTTTTCATTTGACCACATAAACTTCACCTCTTTTCGCATGTTTGGTTTAAGGGGCAGCATTGCAGCATAGTGAGGGCTATGCTCTTTAAAATGGCCACTACAGTCTAAAATATTCGCACCTCATTGAATGAGTGCTTCCATGTTTTATGGCCACAGCCTTCTTAGGATCTGGTAAAATCCCTCTAAGAGTTATCCTGAACCCTAAAGACTTAAATTCTCGATCTGTAAATTGACACTCTACATGGTTCAAACAAAAGCCTGTAACAGTTCGATAGATTTTCGAGTTGCTCCTCAAAAGAACTGTGAATCACATCATCAAGATAAGCTACCGTGTGGCAGCCCAGCAAAAGGGAATAACACTAAATTCATTGTCCTTTGGAAAGTAGTCAGAGCGGTGGCCGGCCCAAAAGGCAACCTCTGCACTGCCACAGATGAAAAAGCGAAATTAGTGCGACCTTCAGGTGCCACAGATATCATTAAGTATTTTTCGTATCAAGATGATAAACCAGGATGTTTTCGCTGCTAATCTATGAGCTCTTCATTCATGGCATTCGGTAACTATCCTTAGTCGTTATGTAATTTAAAACCCTTTAAATCAATGCAAACCTATTAGCCCCCATTTTTTTAGGAACCAAGGCACAGATGATAACTAGGCAACGAGGATTTGTTCAATTACACTCCTACTCGCATTTTATCACATTCTAACCTGAAGGAAGGCTTTGGTCTTTTCTGGTAAATGCTGTTGACAGACACATTTAGGCTCAGTGCCTTTAGCTATATATTGTGCCCGATACCGGACAGATAACCTTCCATTGCATCATAGGCAAACAGTTATGGGAATTTGTTCAAACATTGCAAAGTATCAATTTTTTTATAATTCTTTTTAAATGATTAAGGAAACATCTAGCATGGTAGTACTTGTTAACATAAGCTATCGTGGCACTGGAAGGACTGAAGCAAATTTATTGACACTAATAATCTTGAACAACCAGAAAATCGACACACCAATCTGACTGAACCAGAAAAGTTTCTCGGCACTCGACCTTAAACAGACGACATAACAGCAAAAAGCAAGGGCATCACGTGACACATCACTACTGATTGGAAATGACTAATATTACAGCTTCACCAGTATAGATCCCAAGTACATTACGACCTTGCAGAAGTAAGTACGATTTTGGTGGTGATATATTATGTACATATTCAATCTTAAATTAAATTGCCTGACAAGATCCATGCCAAACAACACAATTGCTGGGATGGATTGATCGAGAATGCAGGCAACACAATGAACACAAGATATTCATCTACGAAAATATGTTGCATTCGGCATCCATATTCACATTTTCCCAGTGACACCGCACAGCTGTTGTTTTTGCCTCAAACGTTTTCTTATCTTAAGCAAATGGATTGCCACACTTTTAAAGGGTGGCCATCTCTGATCAAATGCCCATGAAACAACCAATGAGGATGCCATTTCTTTAATTGTAATCAAGGTAACCAAAATGAGGCAGAATGAAAGAAAGGCATCTACAAGCAGTGTTTTTCATCGTAAATTTTCTTGCACTTGCTAATGATGAAACTGCCTGGGACATATTCCTAAGTTAACCAGCAGACTTGCATGCTGAGGCAACTGTGTTTTAGAAAATTCCTGGACTTGGTAGGGTTTAATTTCATGTCCCATGGAGGGCATCACGACTGAATTATAATCAGGTCTACAGTGAGGCTGTCAGCTACTATTTCCCTAGTTTCAGAGAAGGATATCATAATAGAGAAGTATCACTACATATGCCAATATTGTATTAGTAAAAGCTTGGCCACATATTGTTTGTATTTAAAATGAGCAAAGAGCCAAGAACACTATCCTGAGGAACCCCAGAAGGCACGAGGGAATACGAACATCAACAGACTGCAACTTAAAATCAAATCCTTGTGACTAAGTGTCAAAGTTGCACTAAATCCAAGAGACAAGTTTTTGACACATGACCCTTATCAAAGGCACATTGCATTTCATGCACCAACATAAGCATGCACCCTGTAGTTTGAGTTTCTTTCTAAAACCAAACAATCTCTGGAAGAAACGGTCTCAAATATACAGAAAAGCATTTGATCAGCAACGTTCAAAAATCAAATAAATTGGGGTAATTGAAATGGGCCTATAGTCCTTGGAATAGGTTTATTACAAAAGCACCAGCACCCTGAAATGACCCTTGAAACTAAAGGTGTAAGGGTTTCAGCTAATTTAGGAGCCCGACTATTTATTCTTTTTAAATCAAAGGAACAAATCATTAGGTATACTCACCATATTCGTCTAAAACCGATAACAGATACTTGATTTCAGAGACCTGAATGCAATGAATCAAAACATGGTAATGGGTGACATGAACTAAACTTTGTTTTGGATTAAAGCATTCTGTTAACAAGGTAGCTTTCTCAAAGGATTATATGTATACTACCATCAGGTTTGTTAAAGAAGGAATGGAGGACTCAGCAGCAGAATGCTTCAAGTGTGGACCACCGTTTATGAGGCTGTGCATTTCTGAGAGAACTTCTTTCAAGTGAGCATTATATTCAGATTTAGCTTGTAAACATCAGTTTTCTAATTTCGAATGGCAACTTAATTCTCCCAACAAGGACAAGTGTAGCAAGCGACCAGAGATCATATACAGTATGCTTGTCCCTGGGGACATCATTCATTTAACCATGCTTTATCATGTGAGCGAGATTTAAGAATTTTACTGGGTACAAACTTCATTATGATATCTAACTATAACAAGTTCAGAGCATTAACAGGACAATGAGCATAATAAACATCTCTCCAACAATGCTATCAGTAGTTATTCCTCTCACATCAGTTAATAATAGACCCAAAAGATTATCACTCCCATGGACTAACTGCTCACACTCGACTACATCTGAGAAATGTAAGGCAGAAATATACGGTCAATAAAATCATAAATGCTGTCATAGGCATTGAGACTTTTCTAAGACTAATATGTAAAATTAAAATGATTACACACTATCACAAAATGTATTCATGCAACCACATTTATACTTCGTATAAGGACATGTCTGAAACCAGAGTTTCAGCAGAAACAAAAAATGTTTGAATTGAATTGAGATAACTGCAAGTTCATTCAAATATCCGTGAATTTCACGAATATTACTAAAAGTAAGTTGCAATACTTTGGACGTTTGGTTCAGGATTAAATTCAACATCACCAAAAACAAAACATTAATTCCGCATAAAATAACAGACCACAATTTGAAAAAGAACAAAGTTTTCAAACCCCAGATTCTTAGCACTCTGTGGTAAATGAAGGCCTGCTGGGGACTGAAGGCCATGGCTAAATCGACATTCATGACTGTAAAAAGATATGGATGAAATTAAGAAAGAAATATATGAGACAGAAAGGGAAACAAGAAATGCAGGGCTGTGCTTTCCTACAATAGGAGGTGGCTGAGTAAAAGGGAAAGTTTAGAGGGTGCCGTTGGTAGCGAAACTACCCATTCGCCTTTGCTATGATAGCAGGGTAACTAGAGACAAAACCCATACACATATTGAGGGTAGACAAAAACCAGTGGTGTTCAAGTGAAAGGAATTTAGGGGACAATCCTTTTTTTTTTTAATGACTGAGAGACGATTCTGCTTTAAGTGTTTTCTACATCGCCTCGAACCGTGGTGCGTCGTTAATCGCAACATCATCTTCATCCTCATCAAAGGGGGTAACACCGATGGGGGCGCATGACCGCATCCACCCTACGCTTCCAGCCCACGAGGATCCCTCGAGGCATGTCTCCAGGCAGGCCCAGCGTATCTCTGATTCCTTGCGACAGGTCTCGTCGAGCTGCCCAACCCATGATCTCCTGGTCCTCCCACAGGCCTCCTCCACCCAGGGTTGTCTCACAGAGAGACAACCTGATGGGCAGGGTCGTCCACAGGGAAACGAGCTAGGTGCCCATATAGCCTGAGTTGGTGATCCCGGATTATGCAAGTAACAGGTCCCATGCCAGTCTCATGGTGTAACCACCGGTTCGACATGTGGTCCTGCCAACTGTACCCCATGATCTGGCGAAGGGACTTGTTACAAAAGACATCAAGACAGACTCCAAGACACTGGATAGTGTCCAGGTTTCGCTTCCATAGAGCAAAACTGGCAGTATCAGGCCTTGAAGACACGCAGCTTTGCTTTCACCCCTGAATTAACAGGGAAGAAGTTCGACAGACCCCCACCCACAATTTACAGCACTTTCAGTACCAGTAAAAGCTTGCTATTAGGCCAATAATATGTGTCGGAATTCCCCTGAGTCTCAGGATATCCCATAGCGATTCCCGATGCACCGAGTCAAATGCCTTTTTGAGGTCGATGTAGGTTGCAAGCAACCCATGACCAAACTCACAATGGCGTTCCACAGTTACTCGAAGCGCTAGGTTGCAGATCCGTTTCAGAAGATTGTGGGTGAGAACTTTGCCTGGTATGCTGAGCAGTTAAAGGGATGACCACACCCCTCAGCAGTACCAGACTGCCAGATGGGAGTCAGGACTGTATGCAGGCCCTGAGCTATAGGTTCACCCCCAGCATTCAGCAGTTCAGCAGGGATATCACATATGCCTGCGGCTTTCCCACTCTTCAGCTTGGAAATCGCCATCCTAACCTCTGTTAAGATAGGAGGTTCCTCGCTGATGGGTGGGTCCAGCACAGGCACTGTGACATCGCTTGCATCCAAGCTAACTGTTGGAGGTCTAACCTGGTACAACTGCTCAAAATACTCATCCCAGCATTCACAAACCCCAACATGATCTGAGATGTTTCCATCCCCAAATCCGTGATCGTTTGCAGTCATCTGTGGAGGGGCCTTAGATTTCAGCTTTCTTCCAGGGCCTTTTTAAGGCACCAGGGCAAGGTTATTTACCAGAAATGCCTTTCAGCCTCCTCAGCAAGGATTCCTGAGAACTGTCCTTGTCCTCTCTGCAGTGTCCGAGCCCTACGCACCATTGGAAAGCAATGAAGACTTTTCCATTCTGCCTTCAATCGGGCGTACCCAATGGACTCCGGGCTGCTTGAGTTTTGCATTGAAGAGATCCCACAGAGACCACGGGGTCTGCCGGGTTTTGTCGAGTTCTGTGAATCGGTCAGAGACTGCCATGGTGACCTACGGCACTCCTCCACAACCAACCCTATGGTCAGTGCCACAGAACTCGCACTCTGGTAACTCTGCAGTTCTAGAGGATCCTCCATCAAGTGCTAAAAAGAATGTGGTCGATATCTTGGCCACTGTACCCATATCACTGTACCATGTCCCAGCGATGTGGGTTGGAGCGCTGGTACCAGGAACCAGAGATCCTCATTTTCTGAGACCTAGCAAAGTCCCGGAGAAGGAGGCTATTCTCGCTGCTGGGATCAGCTCCCGAGCCATGGGGGCCAACAGACATCTCATAGCCAGCTTGGCCGCAGATGGATACCACATTGAAGTGACCAAGAACAATTGCTTCAGTCTCAGTGGGGAAATTTTCATCATTTTCCTCACTGTGTTTCACTCACTACCCCCAATGGGCCCCCAAAGCGGCCCGGGATGGCTATGGCTACACCCTGGAGGTGGTGACCATCGCTGCAGCCTGACCAGTAGTTTAAATGTACACACCCGGAAAGGGTCACCTAATTAAGCCTTGGTGGGCACTATGGGGGCACGCCACCTCTGCAGCCCCCGCCAACGCTGCCCAAATACAGGGTCGCAGGCTGTGGGCCGCCCATCCACCTGGGGGTCCCCGAGGGCTTTGCCCCACAAGCTTCATGGTGGTTGGCGCCTTCGGGGCACGGGCAGGACGAGTAACTCTCGTTCCAAACCTGCGCCCCAACATTTCCCCCCACCCTTGCTGCTGGATGGAAACAACACCCCTCCCCACATACCATTTAAATGATCCTTGCCATGGGTCTTTCGGGAGAGGGCGGCAAGCCCACCTCCCCCCCAGCTCCCTATTACCCTGGTGGCTAGGGCAGGAGTTGGTACAGAGCCGAGCGGTTCACCGCTGTGGGCCATGGCTCATGGTCTTTTAAAAAAATTTAAAACCCCTTTTTTTTCCCCCTTTTTTTTGGGGGGGGGGGTTTGGGGCCAAAAAACCCAAAACCCTTTAAAAAAGGGGGGGGGGGGTTTGGGGGAAAAAAAAAGGGGGAAAAAAAAAAAACCCCCCCCTTTCCCCCCCGGAAAAAAGGGGAAAAAAAAAAGGGAAATTTTGGGGGTTTTTTTAAAAAAGGGGGGGGGGGGTTTTTTTTTAAAAAAAAAAGGGGGGGGAAAAAAAATTTTTTTTTCCCCCCCCCAAAAAAAAACCCCAAAAAAAAAAAAAACCCTAGGGCGGAAAAAATTTGGGGGGAAAAAAACCGGTTATTAAGGTAAAAAGGGGTTTTTTAAAATTTTTTAAAAATTTTTAAAAGTTTTAAACCCCAAATTAAAATTTTTGGGTTTTTAAAAAACCCCCCCGGGGGGGTTTTTTTTTTAAAAAACCCTTTTTTTTTCCGGGGGGGGGGAAAAAAAATTTTTTCCCTTTTGAAAATTTAACCCCCCAACCCCCCTTGTTGTTTGGGGGAAAAATTTTCCCAAAATTTTTTAAAAACCCCCCCAAGGGGGGGGGGGGGCCCCCAAAAAACCCCCCCCAAAGGGGAAAAAAAAATTTTGGGGGGGGGAAACGGGAAAAAAAATTTTTTTTTTTGGGGGGGGGGGGGGGTTTTTGGGGGTTTCCCCCCCCCCTTTTTGGGGGAAACCCGGGTTTTAAAAAAGGGGTTTCCACGAAAATTTTCCCCCCCGGGTTTTTGGGGGGGAAAAAAAACCCCCCCCTTTTTTTAAAATTTCCCGGGGGGGGTTTTAAATTGGGGGGTTAAACCCCCCCTTTGGTCAGGGGTTTTTTTGGGGGGTTTTAAAAAAAAACCCCCCCCAAAAAAAGGGGTTTTTTTGGGGAAATTTTAAAAACCTTTTTCCCCCCCCCTTTTTTTCCTTTCCCAAATTTTTCCTTAAAACCCCAAAAAGGGGTTTCCCCCCGGGGGGGGGGGGGCCCCTTTTTTGGGGGGGGGTTTTTTCCCCCCCGGGGCCTTTTTTTTTCCCCCTTTTTCCCCCTTTTTTTGGGGGGGGGCCCCCCAAATTTTTTTAAAAAAAAAATTTTTTTTTTCCCTTGGGGGGCCCCCCCCCGGGAAGGGGTTTTTCCCCTTTTTTTAAAAAAATTTCCCTTTTTTTTTGGGGGTTTTTAAAATTTAAAAAAACAAAACCCCCCCCCTTTTTTAAAAAAAAGGGGGGAAAAAAAAGGGTCCCCTTTTTTTTTTTTTGGGGGGGACCCCTTTTTAAAAAAAGGGGGGCCCCGGGGCCTTTTTCCCGGCCAAAAAAGGGCCTTTTTAAATTTTAAACCCAAAAAAGGGGAAAATTTCCAAAAAAAAAAGGGGGAAAAAACGGGCCCCCCTTTAAAAAGGGGAAAAAAATTTTTTAAAAAAAAAAAAATTTTTTTTTTTTTTTAAAAAGGGGAACCCCCCCCAAAAAAGAGGAAAAAGGGGGTTGGGGTTTTCCCTTTTGGGGAAAAAAAAAGGGGAGGAAAGGGGCCCCCAAAAAAAAAAAAAATTTTTTTTTTTGGGGGGGGAAAAAAGGGGGTTTTTTTGGGGGGGGAAAAAGGGGGGGTTTTTTTTTGGGGGGGGGGAAAAACCCCCCGGGGGCGGGGAAAAAAATTTTTTTTGGGTTAACGGGGGGGGGGTTTTTTTTTTCCCCCCCCCCCCGGGGGGGGTTTTAACCCCCCCCCCCCCGGGGGCCCCCCCCCCCCTTTTTGGGGGGCCCCCGGGCCGGGGAAACCCCCAAAATTCCCCCCAAAAAACCCTCGGAAAGGGGGGGGAAAAAAAAAATTTTTTTCCCCCCGGGGGGCCCTTGGTGGGGGGGCCTTTTTTTTTTAAAAAAAAACCCCCCCCCCCCCCCTTTCCCCCCAAAAAAGGTTTTTTTTTTGGGGGGGGAAAAAAAAGGGGGGGGGCCCCCAAAACCCCCCTTTTTTTTTGGGGGATTTTTTTCCCGGGCCGGGGTTTTTTATCCCCCCTTTGGGGAAAATTTAAAAAAAAAAATTTTTTTTTTTAAAAAATTTTTTTGGGTTTTGGGCCCCCCCGGGGGGGGGTTTTCCCCCGGGGGGGAAAGGAAAAAAAAAATTCCCCCGGGAAATTTTTAAGGGGGGGCTGGGGGGGGGAAAAAAAGGGGGGGGGGGGCCGGAAAACCCCTTTAAAACCAAAGGATTTTCCCCCCCGGGGGAAAAAAAAACCCATTTTAAAAAAAAAACCCCGGGGGGGGGGGGGGGAAAAAAATTTGGGAAAAAGGGGGCCCCCAAGGGGAAAAATTTCCCAAAGGGGCCCCTAAAAAAAAAAAAAAGGGGGGGGTTTAAAAAAAACCCCCCAAAAGGGGTTTTAAAAAAAGGGGGGTTTTTTTTTTTTAAAAAAAAAAAAAAAAAAATTTTTTTTTGGGGGGGGGCCCCGGGGCCGGGGGGGGTTTTTTGGGGGAGAATTTCCCCCCGGGGGGGCCCCGGGAAATTTTTTGGCCCGGGGGAAAAAAGGGGGGTTTTGGGGGGGGGGGGCACGGGGGGGTTTCCCCTTTTTGGGTTGGGGGAAAAATTTCCTTTGGGGGGCCCCCCCAAAAAAAAAAAGGGTTTCCTTAAATTTCCCTTAAAAACCTTTAAAAAAACCCCCGGGGGGGGGGGGGGGCCCCCCCGGGGAAAGGGTTTACCCCCCCCCTTTTTTTTTTCCCAAAGGCCCAGGGGCCCGGGTTAAAAATTGGAACCAAAAAGGTGGGGAAAATTCGGGGGGGGTTTTTGGGGGGGGGGGTTTAAAAGGGGGGCCCCCAAAAGGGCCTTTAAAAAAAAAAAACCCCCCCCCTTTGGGGGGTTTTTGGGGGGGTTTTTGGGGGAAAAAGGGGCCCCGAATTAAAAAATTTTTTAAAATAACCCCCCCGGTTTTTAAAAAAAAAAACCCCCGGGAAACACCCCCAAATTTTGGGAAAAAAAAAATTTTTTTTTTTTTTTTAAAAAAAATTTTAAACCCTTTTAAAAAAACCCCAAAAAGGGTTTTTTTTAAAAAAGGGAAAAAAAAAAAAGAATTGGGGGGGTTTTTTTTTTTTTTGGGGTTTTTTAAAACCAAAAAAGGGGGGGTTTTTTAAAAAAGGGGGGGAAAAAAACCCCCCCCTTTTTTTTAAAGGCCCTTTTTTTAAAATTTAAAAGGGTTTTAAATTTTTTAAAAATTTGTTAATTGGGGGGGGGATTTTAAAAAAGGGGGGGGGAAAAAAATTTTTTTTTAAAAAAAACCCCCCCAAAAAAGGGGGTTTTCCAGAAGGGGGGGCCCCTTTAAAAAAAAGGGGGGGCCCCCCGGGGGGGGGTAAAAGGGGTTTTTTAAAAAAAGGGGGGTTCCCTTTTTTTTTTTTTTTTTTTGGGGGGAAAGGCCCCCCCCCAAAAAAAAAAAAATTTTTTTTGGGGGCCAAAACCCCCTTTTTAGGGCCCAAAAAAGGGTTTTTCCCCCCCCCCCGGGAAAAAATTTTTAAAATTTTTTTTTTAAAAAAGGGGCTTTTTTAAAAAAAAAAAGGGGGGGGGGGGTTAAATTTTTTTTCCCCTTTCCCAAAAAAAAAAAAATTTTTTTTAAAAAGGGGGGGGGGGGTTTCAAAAAAAAGGCCCCCCCCGGGGTTTTTTGGGGGGTTTTTTAAAAAAAAATTTAGGGAAAGGGTTTTCCAAAAAAGAAAAAAACCCCGGGGGCCGGGAATTTAAACCCCCAAACCCCTTTTTTTTTTGGGGTCCCGGGTAAAAAAAAAATTGGGGGGCCCCTTTGGGGGGGCCCCCCAAAAAAGGGGGTAGCCCCAAAAAACCCCGGGGGGCCCTTTTTTTTTGGGGGAAACCCGGGGGGGGTTTTTTGGGGGGGGGGGGAAAACCCCCCCGGGAAAAAAAAATTTTTTAAGGGGCCCCGGGGGGGCCGGGGTTAAAAAAAAAATTTTTTGGGTTTTGGGGGCCCGGGGAAAAAGGGGTTTTACCAGGGGGGGGGGAAAAACCCCCTTTTGCCCCCTTTTTGGGGGGGGAAATTTTTTTTTGGGGGGGGGGAAAAAGGAAAAACCCCCAAAAAATTTTCCCCTTTTTTTTTGGGGGAAAAAAAGGGGTTAATTTTTCCCCTTTTTTTAAAAAAAACCCTTTTTGGGGAAAAAAAATTTTTTTTGGGGGGGGTTTTGGAAAAAAAACCCCCCGAAAAAAGGGGGGGGTTTTAAAAATTTTTTTTGGGGGGCCCGGGGGGAAAAAAAAAGGGGGTTTAACCGGGGCCCCCTTTTGGGGAAAAAAACCCCCCAAAAAACCCCCCAAACCCCCCAAAAAGGAAAAAAAAAAAAAGGGTTTTTTTCCAAATTTGGAAAAACCCCAAAAGGGGAAAAAAAAAAAAATTTTTGGGAAAAACCCTGGGTTTTAAAAAATTTAACCCCCCTTTTTTGGGGCCTTTTTTTAAAAAAAATTTTTTTTTTTGGGGGAAGGTTTTTTTAAAAAAAAAAAAAAACCCCCTTTTTTTTTAAAAATTTTTAAAAATTTGGGTTTTTTGGGGGGGGTTTAAAGGGGGGGGGGGTTTTTTTTTAAAATTTTTCCCCCGGGGGGAAAACCCCCCTTTGAAAAAAAAAGGGGGGAAACCTTTTTCCCCCCTTTTTAAAAAAAAAAGGGGGGTTTTTAAAAAGGGGGTTTTTTTGGGGGAAAATTTTTTTTTTTTTTAAAAAAGAAAATTAAAAAAAAAAAAAAGGGGGGGGGAAAAAAACCAAAAAAAAATTTTTTTTAAAACCCCCCCCCTTTGCCCCTTTTAAAAAAATTTTGGAAAAAAAAAACCCCCCCAAAAAAATTTTTTTTTTGGGTTTTTGGAAAATTTTTTAAAAAAAAATTTTTTTTTAAAATTAATTTTATTTTTTTTTTTCCGGTTTTTTTGGGGGGTTTTTTTTTTTTATTTTCCCCTTTTTTTTTTTTTAAAAATTTTTTTAAAAAAAAAAAGGGAACCCGGGGGGGGGGGGGGAAACCAAAAAAAATTTTTTTGGGGGGCCCCCCTTTTTTTTTTTTTTTTTTTTTTAAAAAAGGGGTTTTCCGGGGGCCCCCCTTTTTTTTTTTTTAAAAAAAAAAAAAAAAAAAAATTTTGGTGTTTTATTTCGTGCCTGGCCCCCCCAAAGTTTTCCCCCGGGTTTTGGGGCGCTGTGGGGTGCCTTTTGGGGTTTTTTCCCCCTTTTTTTTCCCCCTTTTGCCTAGCCCCTTGTGTTTTGGGGGGGAAAAAAAGGGGGGGGAAAAAATTTTTTTTGGGGGGGGATTTTTCATTTTCCAAAAAAATTTTAAAAAAAAATTTTTTTAAAAAAAAAAAAAAAAATTAAAAATTTTTTTTTAAAAATTTTTAAGGGGGCCCCAAAAAAAAAAATAAAAAATTTTTTTTAAAAAAAAAAAAAAAAAAGGGGGAAAAAAAAAAGGGGGGGGGGAAAAAATTTGGGGGCAATTTTTTAAAAAAAAAAATTTTTTTTTTTAAAAATTTTTTTTTTTTTTTTTTTTTTTTTTCCCCCCCCCGGGGGTTTTTTTGGGGTTTAAAAAAAAAAGGGGGGGGGGTTTTGGAAAAAATTAAAAGGGGAAAGGGGTTTGGGAAAGGGGAAAAAAAACAAAGGGAAAAAAAAACCCCCCCAATGGGGAAAAGCCCTTTTCCCAAAAAAACCCCCCCCGGGGGTTTCCCCCCCCCAAAAAATTTTCCAAAAAGGGGTTTTTTTTAAAAAATTTTTTTTTTTAAAAAAAAAAAATTTTTTTTTTTTTTTAAACCCCCAAAAAAAACCCCCCCCAAAAAAAAATTTGGGGGGTTAAACCGGGGGGTGGTAAGGGTTTTTTAAAAAAAAATTTTTTTTCCCAAGGGGGGGGGAAAAGGGGGAAAACCAAGGGGCCCAAAAAAAAAATTTTTTTTAAAAAAAAGGCCCCCCCCAAAAAAAAAAGGGGGGGGGGAAAAAATTTTGGGGAAAAAAATTTTCCCCCTTTAAAAAAAAAAAAAAAGGGGGAAAACCCCAAAAAAAGGGGAAAAAAATTTTTTTCCCCAAAAAAATTTTGGGGGCCCCCGGGGGTTTTTTTTTGTTTGGGGGGGTTTTCCCCCGGGGAAACCCCGGGGGGGGGCCCCCGGGGGGGCCCGGGGGGGGGGGTTTTTTTGGGCCGGGGGGTTTTCCCCCCCGGGGGGGAAAAAAAATTGGGGGTTTTTGGGGGGGGTTTTTTTGGGGGGTTTTTTGGGGGGGGGGAATTGGGCAAAAGTTTGGGGGGGGGGGTTTTTTTCCCCCCGGGGCCCCTTCCCTTGGGGGGGGGTTTTTTTTTTTATTTTGGGGTTTGGGGAAAAAAAAAACAAACCCCCTTAAAATGGTAGAATGCCATTCTCTACTGCAATAAATGATAAAAAAATCCCAATGAAAAGGTTTAAAAAAATAATGGGATACTTTTTTATCTTTTATTATTGTTATTGTTTATTATTAGTAATATTATTATAATTATAACGAAATAATGAAAAAATGATTATAAAAATTAAAATATGTCCATTCAAAATAATCAAACAAAAAAATAGGAAAACCCGGGAAAAGTCGGAAAACAGCAAAATCTAGGGAAATAAAAATTTTTCAAAAAAACCTCGAATATCCCATTTTTTCTTTTTAGAAATTATTATTTTTACTTTTTAAGTGAAGAATGATGACGTTAAAAATTGGATTACTTATGACAATGATGCAAAAGATAATTATGAAAAATTATAATAAAAAACAAAATTTTCATAACGTTTAAATTAAACGTAAAAAACCTATTATAATGATAATTGATGATGGTAATGAAAGATGACAATAATCTGATAATAATAATACTTCCATACTATAAAAAAAAAAGGGTAAGAAACCTCAAATTCAAAAAGGGGAAAATCTATCAAATAAGACATTTCAAAAAACCCCCCTAACGAGAGCCGCCTTGCCGAGGTTTTGTGTGGTGTGTGGGGGGGGGGGTTGAAGTCCCAATATTTGGTACCAGACAGGGGCTCCCCATACGGGAGGGGTCACCATGGGGATGGCAAAATGGCTTCCGGGTTTTACCAGACCTATGAGAGGGATGGTGCGCTCACCCCTGGTTTCATTCCACCTCTCCACATTTTGTTTGCCGTGCGTGCGTCCTTTATTCGGGTTTAGCGGGGGGTTTTATAAAGGCCTGGCAACCAAATCGTGGTCAAATATAGCTGGGGGCCCCCAGCCGCACTGTTGGAAGAGCGCATAGGCCCGCGACTACCCTCGTACTGTAATAGTGCGCTATATTTCCCTCATTACCCTGTGGCTTTGGGGATTTTGAGCCCCCCAACAATACTTCCCTCGTTGGCTCCATGGGGGGGGTGGGGGGGGGTGAGGAACGAAGAAAACCCAATTTTTATGACCTTTACAAATTTACAAAGAACTAGCTCTCTCCCAAGAAATTAGCAATCCCTGGCCACACCCCCCTGAAATGTCACTTTTTAATCTTTCCAGCTTCCCAAAAGGGGAAAATGGAATTGTTGGGTTCCCCGGCTCCCCAAACCCGGTAAGAAGGAAAAAATTTTCCTATCCATTAAAGGGAAATTTATTGGCAAATAGAAAGTATCTCATAAGTAAAAACCAGTAATGATGACCATTTATGTGTACAACATGGGACTCGAAGGGATTTAGATTGTCAACATTTATCCTTGCTCACCCCACAGCAAGATGGGAACCCGATAGTTGAGGGTTTCGTACCATCAAAAGTGACAGTCTCGTGCAAATGCATATTCCGGGGGTCAAAAACTCATGTTCTTCTACAAAACACTCAGTCATTGTAAGGGAAATTTTCTTTCCCCAAAACTTGTGAGATAGCGAGGACAAATTATTAAACTAAAAAATTGTAAGTAGTGGGCCTTTAAAAATTTTTTAAAAAAAATTTTTGGGGTGGGAAAAGTCGACACAGCTTTCTTTCTAACTTTGGAAACATTTTTTTCCAATTCATTAAGTTGGCATGTACCCCCCAAGGGAAAGCCATATGTGCCAAACCCTATGCAGTACTTCCACTGCCGGGTTAGGGCCCGAAGCTAACTCTTCCCTTTTAAGGAAAATGGAAACCAAGAGGTAAGGTTTGGTACAAGGGGCATTAAGGGGAATACAATGTTTGGTCCCAGCTGTACATCTGCAAAGAACTCATGAAACTTTTTCAAAACAATTTAAAAGGAAAAAACTGAAAAAATTTTTGGTAATAAGAAGCAAAAAAGTAGTTTTCCAGAGCAAAGCCGTACCATTTTTTTTTGGCCCTTTTTTTTGGAACCCCCCCCTTCCCCCTTTGCCCATTTTCTAGCCCGGGGGCCTTTTCCAAGCGATGTGCCCGTGGCTGTTTGCACAGCCAGGTAAACCTTTGCTTCGGTTCTGGCCCATCCTCCTCCACCAACCTGCCTTCCAATGCTTCTTACACCACACACTCTGCATTCTTTAAACCTCAGTCACCAATTGCTGAAACTGCCTCTGGTGAATTCCACCAGAAACGGAGTAGGAGTGAGGGGTCTATGGAAGAGAACTCCTCCTCCCAAAGTAAGGTCTTTGGAGCCATCAGGTGAGGCTCCAGAGGCCTCAATGTGTGACAGCCCCAGCTGCCACCATATTCCACAGGGGCCTCGGCTGCTAGGCAGGAATTGCCCCTGACACAACCAAAGGCTCGGGTTTGTCCTTTCCAGGCAAAGGAATCTGAGTCTGTTCAAAGACTCATTTCAAGGTGGGTCTTTGGAGCCGCAGGAGGGCTCAGGGGTCTCAACAGTGACAGCTCCAGCTGCCACCACATCCACAGGGGCCGCTGCTGCTAGGCAGAAGGCCCTGAAGCAAAGCTCAGGTCCGTTCTTTGTCCAGGCAAAAGAAATCCTGAGCCTCGTCAAAAGGAAGCCTGTAGGAAAAACTAGTTCCACGCGTAAACAACCCTCAAAAGACTCTCCCAAGATCCAGGAAAGGGACAGCCTAAAAGGTGTAGGGCAAACCTGACCACAGGTGCGGCCAAAAACACCTATGAAAAAATAGTTTAAAGAACTGGATAACCTAATCCAATGGAACTCAGGGAATTCATGGAAAATGGGAAGAACTGGAACATGATAGCTTCATGTAACCTAGTTTGTTGTATGCCTACAGAGATTATGACCAGGGAAAAATCATCCGATTTCCCTGAGGGATTCCAAATTCAGCCCATATGGGGACTTTTGACAATGGGACCTCATGGAGGAGTAGCGTAATGGTACGTCAAGATATTCCCTCCAGGCCATCCACCTGCAGATCAACACTGCAGGTGAAGGCTGTGAGAATAGGCTTGACACGACCTTACACTCGTTGCACTAGCTACCTTCTCCACATTAATTCTCAATAAATGATTTGGAAGATCTACTTGGCAGTTGCCACATCCATTCTACTCTTGGAGATTTCAATGGTCGGGCATCACCTCTGGGAGGGACACTTGCAAACCCTCGAGGAAGGCATTGGAGTCCTTGCCTCCAAAGAGTAGCTGCAGTTTTATTGGAACAGGACACTCCCCACACATTCCAAATTCAAAACTGGGGACATTCTCCAATATAGGAACTGTCAATTGTCTCACTGATTCACAGGTGAATTTCACTTGGAAGGTGAGGAAGACTTACATGGAAGCCGACCATTTTCAATACTTTTGGAGGAGGTGAATGGTATTCCAGCCAATGGAGTGCAGAGATGGCAACTTAACATGCGGACTGGAATGCTTTTAGTCAACTCGCCGTATGCATTGGATCTGTGAAGGATTTCCAGTGTGTTCAAGATGCGGTTAAATCACTTCACATCACGAATTCACCTTGCAGCAGAAGCATCCATTCCCAAAAGTAGCGGGCCATTACACGTCGACCCCGGTCCATGGTGGTCTGATGAATGCCAACAAGCTGTCAGAGCAAGAAAAGCTGCATTAAGGCAGTTGAAACGGACGCCCCGTTGAGTGTAACCTGATCCATTACAAAAAGACCCGAGCCAAGGCCAGGCGAGTGCTAAAGGAGGCCAGACGGACGTCATGGAGACAGGATGTTCCTTGATAACTCCTGGGAACCCCTTATGCATGGGTATGGGACAAGGTGCGTAAGATCGCTGGAAAGAGCACATCACTGTCACCACCTGCTTTGAAGATGATGGCATAATCATCACAGATAAAAAGATGTTGCTAATGAGTGCTAAATCCATGCAGAGATCTCCTCTGGAGCATCTTACACTGCCCGATTCTCCACTCTTCGGGCTGAACAGGAACAACACCCGTGTCGTTCTTCAGTAGGACTGCAGCAGAACTTCCATAACACTTGCAATTTTTGAGCAAGGAGATGGACTCTGCTGTTGCAGCTCTTGCCGTAAGGGACTGCCCCAGGGGAAGTGGACGAGATTCCATACCAAATATATCTCACTACCAGAGAGATCCCAAAGTTCTGTTGGACCTATTTTCAATAGGATAATAGGGAGGGTACAGTGACACCCACATGGAACAGAGTCTATAATTCATTCCTTGTCCTAAACCTGGCAAGGATTGCTTCCACACCAGGAATTACAGGGGACCAATCCCATCACAGCTGCATTGCAAAGCTGATGGAGAAAAGTAAACTTCAGGTGACATGGATGCTAGAAAAGGAAAACGTGCTGACCCATATCAATATGGGTTTAGAAGATTGAGATCAAACCACAGATGCACTTTAAGGATGGTAAAACTGCTATACAGAATTCCTCGCACAGCGACGGCACATGATAGCAGTCTTCCCCTTGGACTTGACAAAGCTTATGAGACTATTGGAAGCATGCAACTCAAGAAGTTGTATGACATTGGCTTAAGAGGAGCATACTACCTCATACAAAGCTTCCTTGCTAACAGGAAATTTAGAGTTCGGGTGGGAAACCAGTTTCTCTAATCTGGAAGATCAGCGGAAGGGTCCCAAAAGGAGTGTCTTAAGTGGTACCCTGTTGCCATTGCTATAAATGACATTGTAAAGGCTGTTCCAAGTTCTGTCTCATGTAATCTGTATGTGGATGACTTTACCCTGGACTGCTCAGGAGGGAAGCTTTACAGGATGTGAAGGGACACATGCAGGCTGCAATAAATCAGGTTGTACAGTGGAAAACATATCATGGGTTCAAATTTTCCCCAAGCAAGACCATGGTATACATTTCCACAAAGAGGAAAATTCCATCTTCCCTCTATTTAGGAGCAAACCACTGTCAATTTGTCCAAGAGTGAAGTACTTGGGTCTAATTTTTGACTCCAAGGCTTACATGGGTGCCTCACATTCAAAACAGTTGAAAAGTAAAGGCTACAAAAGCACTTAGATTTTGCGGTTCTTTCACATCTATCTTGGGGTGACAACCGCACAACGCTTCTGCGGCTTTACCGAGGCTTATTCGTAGTAAGCTTGATATGGATGTGAAGCTTATTCATCTGCAACCCCACTGTCTACGGCTGTTAGACTCGGTTCATAATGAAGCTCTCAGAATCTGTAACTGGGCTTTCAGGTCTTCACATGTGGAGTCCCTGTAGCTGAGAGTGGAGAACCACCTCTCTTCATTACACCGAGGAAATATGAAACCTGATTACTACACGAGACTACCAAGGATTCCAGGATCTCCTACATCCAGACTGGTTTCAACCCTGAAGATAGCCGACCTATGGTAGGAGAATTGAGGAATCTTGTGGAAGATCTTAATTTGAGTCTCACTAAGGTTCTGGCTGTGGAATTCCCCAATTTCCGCCTTGGACTAACAAGTTGAGCAGGATTTAGTCGAATTGGAAAGGGGAGAGATCCGAAGCAGAAGTCCGAGAGAAATTTCCTTCAGCACATTTCATAAATACCGGGGATCAGATGCAATTTATACAGAATGGTTCGAAATCTGAAAATGCGTGGTTTTGCAGCAGTGAGCAGAAGGAAGATTGCATTGGCCGTCTTCTCTAGCAGCCTCGATCTTCACTGCAGAGCTACATGCCAGTCATTACAGCAGTTAAGATGACTAGAGATCGTACGAAACATTCTGTTGTGATAAATGGACTCTCGTAGTGCCTTACAAGCAATCAAGAGCTTAAACTCATCAATCATTAGTGAGGAGGTTCAAGATTGGCTGCACTGATGTCAAAACACGTTAAAAAAAGATAACTCTATGTGGGTGCCAGCGCATGTTGTATCCGTGGGATGAGCGAGTGAATCAGAAGCAAAGGCAGCTGCGCTCGGCCTTGTGATGCTCGTTTTCCTCTCCCACACACCGACCTGAAACCCAGCATAGGAAGTTGTCTTCGTGATAAATGGAGGGAACAATGGAGGCATACCTCCAGAAACAAACTGCGAGACATTAGAGATGACCTGGGCAGTTGGCGACTAGCATTCCATCCCAACCGAAATGGAAGTTGATAACAAGAATAAGAATCGGGCACACAAGACTGACTCATGGGCAAAGAGTGGCTAAAAAATGAAGCACTTTGTGAAGGATGCCAAGAGCCATTAACGATCGCACTGTAGTGGAAAGAGTGCAAAAATTCTCAGGACCAAAAGACGTATGTACTTGTCTCCCCATATACACTGAAAAACGTATTGGGGGAAGATTGTGACATAGAGGGTCTTATTAATTCTTAGGGAGACTAATATTTTCAATAAAATTTAAATATGCATAAAGTTTAGGCAATAATTTTATGCACTAGAGCTAATATGATGCTTTGATTTTTAATCTAGATTATTATTTGTAGAATTTATTGATAGATTTTTTAATTTTAAACATTGTAATATTTCAGTTAACAAGGTATTCGCCGTAAGACCTTAGCTGTTGACGCGGCAGATAATGTTTAAAATAATCAATCAATCAATCCTCATACTGTGACCCCCGATTCCACACCGCCCAATACATTTTGGCAGAGTTAGAGTATTGGGTTAAGGTGCAGAATTGTTTTAGCTAAGGATATCTAGGGGATATTATTTTTCTTGATTATTTCCATACTTATATTTTTTATTTACGTCCGTACTCTGTATATGCTTCAATCTGCCTGCCGAAACAGAAACGGCGCCCCTCTCCTCCGCGCTTAACTCACCACCATCCCGCCCTCAACCTACCTCCCACAGCTCTCACCAGTGACATCTTTCATCAGTAAAGAAAGATAGAAGTAGTACATGGAATTAATGTAAAACGACTTAGACCTAAAATTTGCCAGACTGCCAAGCAGAGATGCTATAATGAATCTTGATTGTTTCACATAACCATATGGCTACAGATTTCCTTGTGGGCCACACGTAGCAGACACCCTCCCTTACTATATATATAAACATATTTAACTTATAAATCTATATTTAATACAGTAACACCAGCTTTCTACATACCAAGCCTTTGCCCACATGACAGCAGAAGTGACATCCGCAGGCTTTCCGCCTTGTGACGTAGCCCCTTGTACACAATTCAATCCTTCCCTCCACTTCCTAGTACAATCGCACCCCTTGTCGTTCCCTAGCTAGGACCTGTAGAAAAGGGGTCGCCAGTGGGGGACAGAAAGACAGCCCAATCACACTGACTGGACCATATCTCTCGGTTCCGCCAGTTGTATCATTCTCTCTCTACAAATAATATGCTGCAATGTGAATGATAAGTCTGTTACACCTTCAAACACTACCCAAGATTACCACATTGTGGCCAGACGCAACTTGTCTGCACAAACCGCTCATCGACCTTGTTACACCAGGTCCGTCAGACCAAGATGCTTTAAATGGCATGGCCAAAAATAAGCAGGCACTTGACAGACTCGTTTTTTTAGAGGATGATTACCTCTAGATCCCTTCAGCCAGGCGTTTGTGTAACGGTTGAAGAAACTTGGTGATGGCTACTCATGGTGAGCCCCCCTACTGAACTCCTTGTTGAGAATCTAATGTCTCACCTCCCTTAGATCTCTAATGCAGTAAGCATAATCCTCACCCAAAGACAACACCATGCAATCATCCTTTGTCGTGGAAAGGCCCTGCCATTTCCTGGTGACTACTACTAGGTATATTTTATGGTACACACCAGACTTTACAAAATTCCAAGAGTTAATGTTGCCTTCCATGGTAAGTATATTTACAAGTTCACAACACGACCAATGCATGACTACACTCGGGCTGTCATCTTTGGCATCAACCAAGGCCCACACACCTCTCATGTCTGTTGTTGAGCCAGCCACAATTACGTCACGTAAGTTGACCCAGGATGCCGCCTCGCTGACCCTGTTGTTGTTATAACCCATGACGATTTTCCTCAGAATATTCCCCTGCACTCTCGACATTCATTGTCTCACCTGTGGTAGTTTCTCATAAGCCTGAGGACAGTTTGCTCATAACACTGCATGCAAACTCAAGGCCCACGACCTTTCCACTCCAACATGTTTCAAAGCATGGCCGATGATTTCCAGCCCCACACACCTGCTACAACCACATTACATGGACCCTGATTTGACAGGCCACTTCTGTAAAAGTCCTCACGACCACAGTCCTTCCACTTTCACAGACTAGACAGTGCCAGTGAGCAGAATTACAGCTGGCATGGTACTGGTGTTACCTGACGGAGTAGTGTGAATGGGTTGGATACCCACCCACGTTCTGTGAAGGGAGGAGGTGGCAATCAAGTTACACATTCAAACATCAATCAGGACCCCTGTCCGTCTCGAGCATGCTACAAGAGTGCTTGGCTACAAGGTCACGCTTCTTACATTAGTCATAGTTCAACCACACTTTCTATTAGCCCAGAGCACCCAATTGGTAGGGACATTGGTACTCAAACCAGCGATATCTGTACAGGACAGACGCCAAGCCAGTGTACATTCCTTGCGTACCGCATACCACATAGCACAGACAAGCTTTCAGAAAGCAAATTCAAAGCTTTTGGATATGGAGCTAATAAACAAGCATTTCATCCTGTAAGATTCACGTTGACAGGCTAAAGTTGGTTAGACATCCCTTGGCCAGGACAGGGGAGAATGCAAAAGGGGTATATACAATATGACCCTTACTGACTCGGGCAGGAAAGGAAGCACTCAGATGGATAGTAATTAATGTAGTGCCCATGTTAGGTTGTTTTTCAGATCATTTTGGGAGTTGGGTCCCGGATGTAGTCGGATGGTTCTTTGGCAACGCAACCGGCCAGTTTTCCATCTGGAGGGGACAGGTCCTCTACACCCTGTCCTGCAAATCATTACCTATACAAGCAGAAAGGGACACGACTTAAGGGCATTTGCCTTGAGTTCCAGGCTGGTTTCAAGATATAGAGAAACACTTGGATACTGTTACAGATAAGTAGTCAAGGAATGGCTGAAAGGAATAGGGTAGGGCAATGACCTATCGACTTTGTGACATCATTATAGATGGGTTAAGGACAATGGTCGGCAGGAATGTCGATGAGGAACTGATCATCAGACATCGGTAATCGAGACATTGTCTTGAAGGACGGGGGAAACGACAAAACAAAGAACGTTCCATCGTGGAGGATCCGGCTTTAACAAATGCTGCGATTTCGTCTTGGGGATAATAACAAACGGCAGGATCCACAGACATGCTCGGTCTGCTGAGGCGACAGCTCGCAAAGTTTTAACAATGGGGATAGATATCACTTTCTCCCTGAAGGCTACTACTTGGAGGATTTGCATTTCAAGGAGTGACTTAAAAGAGGCTGGAGGATTCTGAGGTTTTCAAGTTCTCAAGTGGTCGCAGTCGACAGAAACTCGGAGGAGGACGCATCAGAGAAACAAGAAAATTGCACATTTAGTGCCATTCACGGCAGCCAGGTAAAAGTTTAGTGCAGTCTCTGAGTAATTGCCGCCCCTTCAAGTGTCAAGCTGGGGGAAGGTAGGTTCTCTTAGGACGAGCCGGACCAACTTCCTGCCAGGGACATTATCGAGGCTGATCATACTTATAAGGGGGGAGTGATATAATAAAGACCGACGAAATAATAATTAAATACAGACGAAGATCGTCGTGCACGTGAGGAGGTTACTCCATCTGCGAACGCGCGGCGACGGGAGAAGAAAGAGCAGAAGAGAGAGTACAGAATCTCTTCAGGTGGTACTGCCAACAAGATGGACAGACTCCGGCTGGCAGCTTTGGTAAGGGAAGTTGCTATTCGAGTTGTGTGGGAGAATTATGGCAGGGAGTCCCAGTATCAGAGATATTACAGGTTAAAATATTTGAGCTCTTGTGAAAAAGTTGTTAGGGGAAAAGGACTAACAACAAGATAGGTGGGGTATCGTGAACGGGCCTAGTCACGTTCTACTTCCAGAAAGTTTAGAGATTAAAGTATGTAGTGCATAGTTTTATATTTGTTCTTTTATATGTACATTGTTTTTAGCTAGATAGAAAAATATAAATAAAAATAGTAAATAAGAACTTTTCATGTTGCCCTTCAACAGTTAGGCACCCTAATAACCGTTGGGTCACATGCTTACATATTAATATAAGGGTTTCCAGTTTATCTAAAGAAAGAAATGGTGATGGCAGTGAAACCTAATAAGTCGTAAACAGTTGCAATTATAAATTGATTTTACAAGAAAATTTTTAATGTACATCTTGTTTACGGACGATCCATAACAATGATGCCAGACATGCAACAGAAACTGGCAGCAAAACCTGAACAGCTCGCTGAACTGTTAAGTTTTTTTCATTAACGTTAGGCAGTTGGGTTGCGTTGCCGAAGAAGCCATACATTCAAATATTAAATACATGCTTCCATATGATCATCACATGTATAGGAATTTGCCACACCAGACTTGAACCCGTGTCGCAAGGTTATGCCACATTGACATTTACGCCTGGAGTCTTCAGCTTTACCTTTTGTTAAAAGACATCGCCTGTGGCAGATAAAACAGGTGTAGCCACTGGATACACCACTTTATATCACCAGCTGGTATTATCATATATTTTGTATATCACGTATTCTGTAACAGTGCGATCGGAGAGGCCTGTATGGAATATTTTCATTTCTGTGTAACAAAACGTTGAGAAGGCGAGTAGACCGGGTCAACAAATGGTCCGCTCAGCCATAAGAGCTACCTATCAAAAACCGCTTTGGCAAGGGGTCGTGCCACAGGAAGTGTGGCGGCTATTTCGATAATCGAGGCTGGGAGATAATGAGATCGCGACCTTACAAATGTATAACATATGAGGTAGAATGTTACTTGACGTTATAGCAAGTAACATGCTTAAAGGTTGAGGGCAGTTTCAAGGAGAAACCTCCGTGCTGTCAATACGCCCATAACATTCTGGAATCAGACGTTAAGCTGATAGTCTGACTGTTCCACGCAATGCGTATGGATCCAATATTGTAGAAAGTTTTATCATATAAATCCAAAAATGTGTTATTTAGTGGTTCTTGTATAGTATGAAGCATCATAATCGACGTATAACAGGTTTGACTAACTGAATAAACTTTAAGCGAGTGATTTGCAGTGGTATCAGTCCACCCCACACCATTGCCAAATCATAGGTATCTTCCGCGGCCACAGACAGATAGAACCTTACTACTTTCTATGGGTGAACTATGCCCCATCAAACTGTATCTCTCTACCGTAAATTACATGTATCTCTCTACCAGTAAAAGACGAATTACCAGTAAATTAACGTTCAACCGCAGATCGGCTTACCTCCACTACATGATTCATAAGAAATGTTACTGATGAAGGAATGTATAAATCGGAGTATAACCGAAAACATTGAAATTTAGTAACTGATATAAGACTTACTGAGTTAAAAATTCTTGCATTATAAAAATAGCTTGGCCAAGATATGCTTTGGTGGCATAGAATTGTAAGTGACATCAACAAAAGCGTCACTGGTAATGAATATATAGTTTAAGATTATTATTATGTGTAACAGATGTAATAAAGCAGTAAAGTTTTATTTCTAAAGATTACAGGAACAAATATGCTGAGCACGTCGTCACAAGAAGCATCATCGGTAAAGGAAGTAAACACATGAGCTGGCTTTCAGATTGTCAATTATATATACCATATATACAATATTTATATGATGTAATAGACAACGAGTAAGGTTTTTCACCATCGACACATTTCCAATAAATACAAAGTAATCAGAAACACATGGTAAATCTAATTAACCGATCAGCATAAACGTAGAGGAATACAATACAAACAGCACAAAATTATGTTTTTTCAAAAGAAATCCTTCAACCAGCGCATTTCCCACAGTAAAGTTGCTATATTGAAATGGCGAAGGCTCCACAACACCTGAAGCCTTGTGAAATCCATAGCACTCTTTGCTCATTCGGTGTTCTTGTAGTTAGTCTGACAAGGGAAATGAAGAAAACCTCTTCAAAAAAATAAAAGAAAATTGTAGGTACGCTCTGGTCAAACTGCACCTCATTCATTTTAAAAGCTGACCACACAAATACAGGCAAAAATTAGAGTCAGGCAATTGGCTTTAATTAAATTAATCATGCACGGTAGTGAAAAATATTTGCTATATCTGCCGTATCCTGAAAGTTATGTTGAAATACCATGTGAATCCCTTCCATGGATAAGATTACTGCCTAATATCATCATATATTTCACAGATGTCCTCAGCTAGGTGCAAATGTGCTGTGATACGGGCTCCTTACATCTTTTCCTCAGACTCATCCGAATTATATAGCGAGGATCGGGAAAAGCTTTCTCACAGACTGCCTCAACATTGAAGAGTAAATCATTGAAAGAATTCGCGGACGCCGTAGACGGTGCCCTGACTCCAGACATTGGTCTGTACATGGTATGCCATGGATGGGGTCATTCCCAAAGCACAGTTGCTATTTGGAAATGGTGTAGACACCACAACTATGGCAGTGATATAAAACCCAGCCTCTTCCCACAGGCCTTTGAAATCTGAAAGTTACTTCTCTAGATTCGTCGGTGTTTGCATTCTGATCTAACCCGAGAGTGCCTCTTTGCTGGCTAATGAATCGAAGAAAACGGCATTTCTCGATAGTGAACATAGTTGACAAAAGTTAAGGTTCGGTCTCTGCCAATTTGCACTCACATATTTTTCCACACAGAAGCAGCATGAAAATCTAAGACAGGCGTAAGGTCTAGACGGCAGCCACCATCCAGAATCGCTCGATGTTTATATATCTAATGGAACAATTTTTTTTTCGCATAACCTCTTGGGCCTCTCTTGTGGAATTACGTGCCGACACTACTCTCTACTACTGCCTCCCCCCATACGTATATTAAACTTCTACATATACTCTATAACCGTTAAATTACTTCCTACATACAAAACCCTCTATCGATACAACACTGAATGCAAGATCCACAGGCCTCCGCCTTGTGACGTCGCTCTGTTTATCACGAACACGTTCTCTCTTTCTATTCCAATACCTTGCAACCCTTTGTCAATTCCCCAAAGTAGACCTGTACAAAAGAGAATCGCCTGCGATCGACAGACACTCTCATAACATCCTTGACCAGACAGAATCTCTGCCCGTCAGCTGCTACCATGATCTCCGTAATAAAACTGCTCGTACTACTGATCAAGGAGTCTACTTCACCTTCACTTCGACCCTCGTGCCAGACGCGCACTTTGTCTGCACTCTACGCTCATTGGCCTCATTACACAGCACGAAAAGGACTTTGGATATGAATTAAGCATGTATGATAATAAACTACCCATGCATTTTCTTACGTTGGCTGAAACACATCTAGAAATCAGTTTTGAAACAAGTTCAGCAATAATAGATATAATAAAGGGAAAAGTTTCCACAGTTGGTCAATGTGCAGTCCCGCATTTTCTATATACTCTTCTTAATTTCAGGTGAGTACCTTGAGGTTTGGGGGTAAAGCTTAGACACGAATCGTTCAAATTCAAGTATATGTCAGATCCTCATAAGTATTTTCCCTGAACATCGAATTTTCACGTATTTCCCACAGCAGAGTACAGGAGTATTATCCCAGTTTATATAATTGGGAAACATATTGAGAACAAGTGCGAGTTGAAAATGATCAATACACTTCCATTTGAAAAAAAAAAATGAGTTCACTTACTGCAAAACAGTATCGCACACTAAATACACAATCATTTCAACTGGTACATTATATACTATAATATATATTATATCTATATATATATATATATAGATATATTTTATAATAATAATATATATATATATATATGTATATATATGAGATATGTATATTATATATATATATTATTATACAGATATATATATATATATATAGATATATAGATATAGATATATATAATATATATATACATATATTATATATATATATATATATGATATATATATAATATAATATATATAAGATATATATATATAGATATATATATATATATACATATATATATAATATAGAAATATATATATATATATATATATACATATATACTATTATATATATTACGATATATATAATATACATTATATATATATATATATACTATATATATATATATATATATGATATATATATATATATATATATACATATCATATATATATATATTATATATGTATGTATATAATATATATATATGTATATAGGTATATATGATATATAGATATTATATATAGATATATATATAGAAGATAGATATGGAGATATATATCTATAGATATATAGATATATGGATATATTATATATATATATAGAGATAGATATATGTATATATATTAGGTAATATATATATATATATATATATATATATATATATGTATTATTATATATGTTATAATATATATTATATATATATATATATATATACATATATATATATAATATATATATATATATAGTATATATAATAATATGTATATAATATATAATATAGATATATACTTATATAATATATTATATATATATGTATATATATATATATATATATATATATATATACATTATATAGATATACTATTATTATATATATATATATTATATATATATATATATATATATATATATATATATAAATATATATATATATATGTATATAATGTACCAGTGAAATTATGGTGTATTTAGTGTGCTATACTGTTTTAGCAGGGAGTGAAACTATTTTTTTTTTTCAAATGGAAAGTGATTGATCATTTTCAACTCGCTACTGTTCTCAATATGTTCCCCAATTATATAAAACTGGGATAATACTCGGTTACTCTGCTGTGGAAATCGTGAAAATTCGATGGTTCAGGAAATCGAACTTATGAGCTGACATATACTTGAAATATTGAACGAATTCGTGCTAAGCATTTACCAAACCTCCCAAAGGTACTCACCTGAAATTAAGAAGAGATATAGAATGCGGGACTGCACATGACCAACAATGTGGAAAACTTCCCTTTATTATATACTAGTATTGCTGGACTTGTTTCAAAACTGATTTTCTCGATGTTGTTTCAAGCCAAAGGAAGAAAGCATGGTGTTATTATCATACATGCTTAATCATATCCAAAGTCCTCTTTTTCATGCCTGTGTAATGAGGCCAATGAGCGAGAGTGCAGGACAAAGTCGCGGTCTGGCACGAGGGTAGAAGTGAAGGTGAAGTAGACTTCCTGATCAGTAGTACAGCAGTTTATTACGGAGATAGGGTACAGCTGACGGGCAGAGATCGGTCTGGTCAGGATGTTATGAGATGTTGTCGCTCGCAGGGATTCTCTTTTGTACCCCCAAAAGGGTCCCTTTTTTTTTTTTTTTTTTTTTTACTTGGCAAATGGACAAAAGGGTTGCAATGTATTAGGAAGTGAAGAGGAGAGAACGGCGGTTTCGTGAAACAGAGCGACCCGTCACAAGGCGAAGGCCGTGGATCTTGCATTCAGTGTTGGATCGAATAGAGGGTTTGGTATGTAGGAAAGTAATGTACTTGTAATAAGATCATGAGAAGTTAATCATACGTAAGGTCAGTAGTAGAGGAGTAGGTCGGCCCCACGTATTCCAACAAGGAGAGGCAAGAGGGTATGCGAAACAAAAAAATTGTTCCAATTAGATAATATAAACAATCGAAGCGATTCTGAGGGAGGGTGCTGGCGTCTAGATTACAGCCGGTCTTAGATTTCATGCTGCTTCTGTGGTGGAAAAATATGTGAGTGCAATTGCAGAGTACCGAACCTTTAACTTTTCAAACATGTTCACTAATCGAGAAAATGCCGTTTCTTCGATTCTTACAGCAAAGGCACTCTCGGTTTAGATCAGAATGCAAAAACACCGAACGAATCTAGAGAAGAAACTTTCAGATTCACAAGCCTGTGGAAAGAGGCGGGTTATATCACTGCCACTAGTTGTGGGGTGTCTACACCATTCCAAAATAGCAACTGTGCATGGAAATGACGCCATCCAATGCCATACCATCGTACAGACAATGTCCGGATTCAGGGCACCGTATTACGGCAGGTTCGCGAAATTCTTTCAAGATTTACTCTTAATGTTGAGCAGTCTTAGGAAGCTTTTCCGAACCTCGCATATAATTCGGATGAGTCTGAGGAGAATGTAAGGAGTAAACGTATCACAGCACATTGACCTAGCGAGGACATCTGTGAAATATATGATTGATATTAGGCAGTAATCTTATCAATGGAAGGGCTCACATGTATTTCAACATAACTTTCAGGATACAGGAAGATATAGCATATTTTTTCACACCGTGCATGATTAATTTAAATTAAAGCCAATTGCACTGACCTCTAATCTTTTGCTGTCTTTGTGTGTTCAGGCTTTTAAATGAATGAAAGGTGCAGTTGGACACAGAGCGTACCTAAACTTTTCTTTATTTTTTTGAAGAGGGTTTCGTCATTGCCTTGTCAGAATAGACTACAGAACACCGAATGAAGCTAAAAGAGTGCTTATGGATTTCACAAGGCTTTCAGGTTGTGGAGCCTTCGCCATTTCAGATAGCAACTGTACGTGGGAAATGAGCTGTTCGTTGAAGGATTTCTTGACATAATTTGTGCTGTTGTATTGTAGTCCTCTACATTTATGCTGATCGTTTAATTAGATTAACATGTGTTGCGATTACTTGTATTTATTGGAAATTGTGTGAAGGTGGAAAAACTTTACTCAGTATGTCTATTACATCAATAAAATATTGTATTATATGGTATATATATTTACAATCTGAAAACCAGATCATGGTGTTCTACATCCTTTACCAGGTGATGCTTCTGTGACGACTGCTGAACATAATTTGTTCATGTAATCTTTAGAACATAAAAAAACTTTACTGACTTCATTACATCTGGTACACATAATCATAATCTTAAACTATTATTCATTTACCAGTGGACGCTTTTTTGATGTCACGTACAATCTATGCCAGCCAAAGATATTTGGCCAAGCTATTTTTATAATGCAAGACATTTTACTCAGTAAGTCTTATAATCAGTTACAAAATTACAATTTTCGGTTATCTCCGAAATTTTTACATTCATTCATCGTAACATTCTTATGGATCATCATGTAGTGTAGGTAAGCCGATCTGCGGGTTTTTGAACGTTAATTACTGAAATTTAACGTTATTTACTGGTAAGAGAGATACAGTTAATTTACTGATAAGAGAGATACAGTTGATGGGCAGAGGGGGGGGAAAAAAAGTTCACCAAGAAAGTGAGTAAGTTCTATCTGTCTGTCGGCAGCTGAAGAATAACTAGATGTCAATGGGTGTGGGGTGACTGATACCACTGCCAAAAGCACTCGCTTAAAGTTTATTCAGTAGTGAGTCAAACATGGTTAATACGTCGACTATAAGAATGGCATCATACATACAAAGAACACTCTAAATAACAACATATTTTGGATTATATTGATAAAGAAACTTTCTACAAATATTGGAACATACGCATTGCGGGAACAAGTCAGACTATCAGACTACGGTCTGATTCCAGAATGTTATGGGCGTATTGACAGCACGGAGGTGCTCCTTGAAATGCCCTCAACCTTTAAGCATGTTACTTGCTATAACGTTCAAGAACATTCTACCTCATATGTTATACATTGTTAAGGTCGCGATTCTCATTATCTTCCCAGCATCGATTATACCGAGAGCCGCATCACTTCCTGTGCACGCCCCTGCACAAACGTGTTTTTGATAGGTCAGCTCTTATGGCTATGCGGACCATGTGTTGACCCGTCGTACTCGCTTCCTCAACGTTTGTGACACAGAAGATGAAAATATTCCCTACAGGCCTCTCCGATGCACTGTTACAGAAGTAGTGATATACAAAATATATGTATAACAGCTGGTGCTATGAAGAGTTGGGATATTACCAGTGGCTACCACCGTTATTGCCACAGGGATGTCTTTAAACCAGAAAGGTAAAGCTGAAGCACTCAGGCGTAAATGTCATAGGGCATAAGACTTGCGACACGGGTCAAGTCTGGTGTGGCAAATTCTATTACATGTGAATGGATATATGGAAAGCATGTACTTTAAATTGCATTATGGGCTTCTCGGGCAACGCCAACCCAACTGCTAACGTTAATGAAAAAAACTTAACAGTTCAGCGAGCTGTTCAGGTGTTCTGGCCAGTTCTGGCATGTATGGAAATCTTTTTATGGATCTGTCGTAAAACAAGATGTACATTAACTGTAAAAGCAATTTAAATTGCCAAACTGTTACGATTATGAGGCTTTCACTGCCCTCACCAGTTCTTTCTTAGATAAACTGGAAACCTTATAATTAATATGTAAGCATTGACCCAAAACGGTTAGTAGGGTGCCTAACTGTGAAGGGCAACATGAAAAGTTCTATTTTACTATTTTATTTTATTTTCTATATAGCTAAAAAAAAATGTACATATAAAAAGAACAAAAAAAAAACTATGAACACATACTTTATCTCTAATACTTTCTGGAAGAGACGTGAACTAGGCCCGTCACGAATACCCCAACCCTTGTTGTTAGTCTTTTCCCCTAACAACTTTTAACAAGGAGCTCAGAATATTTACTGTAATACTCTCTATACTGGACTCCCTGCCCAGTATTCTCCCACACAACTTCGAATAGCAACTTCCCTATACCAAAGCTGCCAGCAGGAGTCTGTCCATCTTGTTGCAGGACCATCAGACAGAGATTCTTGTCTTCTCTGCCTGTCCTTCTGTTCTCCCGGTCGCCGCGCGTGCGCAGATGGAGTACCTCCTCAACGATGACACGACGATCTTCGTCGATTAATATTATTTGTCGTCTTATGATATCACTCCCCCCTTATAAGTATGATCGCCTCGATAATGCCTGGCAGGAGTTGGTCCGGTCGTCTAAGAGAACCTACCTTACCCCAGCTTGACACCTTGAGGGGGCGGCAAATTACTCAGAGACTGCCACTAAACTTTTACTGGCGCCGTGATGGCAATAAATGCAATGTCTGTCTCTGGATGCGTCCCTCCTCCGAGTCTGTCGAACTGCACCACTGTGAGAACTTGAAGAACCTACAGATCCTCCAGCCTCTTTGTAAGTCTCCTGGAAATGCAACATCTTCCAGAGTGCCTTCCAGGAGAGAAAACAATAAGATATATATACCATTGTTAAAAAAAACTTTGCGAGCTGTCGCCTCAGCAGACACGCGCATAGTCTGTGTATCCTGCCGTTTGTTATTATCCCCAAGACGAAATCCGCAGCATGTGTTAAAGCCGAGATTACCTCAACGATGAAACGTCTTTGTTTCGTCGTTCCCCGCTTAGGACAATTGCTCGAATTACCGAGGTCTGATGAATCAGTCTCATCCGACATTCCGAAACCATTGTCCTTAACCATCCTAATGGATGTCACAAAGTCAGAGGTCATTGCCCCTACCCTTTATCCTTTCATCCTTCCTTGGAGTACTTATCTGTACAGTATCCAGTGTTTCTCTAATCTTGAAACCAGGCCTGGAACTCAAGCAAATTGCCCTGTAAGTCGTGTCCTTTACTGCTAGTATAGTATGATCTGCAAGGACGAAGTGTAGAGGACTGTTCCCCCAGAATGGAAACTGGCCCGTGCTTGCCAAAGAACCATCCGACTACACCGGGCCCCACTCCAAAATGATCTGAAAAACAACCTAACATGGGCACACATTAATACTACCATCTGAGGCTTCTTCCTGCTCGAGGGTCAGTAGGTCATGAATGTATATTACCCTGTTTGCATTCTCCTCCTGTCCTGGCCAAGGGATGTCTAAAAAACTTTAGCCTGTCAACGTGGAATCTACAGGTGAAATGCTGGGTTTTATTAGATCAATATCCACAAAGCTTTGATTTGCTTTCTGAAAGCTTGTCTGTGGCTATGTGGTATGCGGTAGCAGGAATGTAGACTGGTTTGGCGGCGTCTTTCTGTAACAGGATATCATGTTTGAGTACCAATGCTACCAATTGGGATGCTCTGGCTGAATAGAAAAGTGTGGTGAACTTGACTAAGTAAGAAGCGTGACCTTGTAGCCAAGCACTCTTGTAGCATGCTCGAGACGACAGGGGTTGATTTGATGCTGTTTGCATAATGTTGTAACTTGAAATTGACATCCTCTGCCCCTCACAGAACGTGGTAGGGTAGCAACCCACTTCACAATACTCCTTCAGGTAAACCAGTACATGCCAGCTGTAGATTATCAGCTCACTGGCACGTATAGTTCTGTGAAATTGGTGGAAGGACTGTGGTCGTGAGACTTTACAGAAGTGGCTGTCAAAATTACCGGGGTCCAGTGATGTGTGTAGCAGGTGTGTGGGCCTGAAGGAAGATCATCGCCATGCTTTGAAACAATGTTGGAGTGGAAATGGCGTGGGCCGTCCTTGAGTTGAATGCAAGTGTATGAGAAAACTGTCCTCCAGGCTTATGAGAAACTACCACAGGGAGGACAATGATCGTCGAGAGTGGCATGGGAAGTGCTGAGGGAAAAATCGTATGTTTATAAACAACAACAGGAGTCAGCGACGGCGGCAACAGGGTCACGCTTACGAGGGACGTTAATTGTGGCTGGCTCAACAACAGACGATGAGGAGGTGGTGTGGCCTGTTGAGGCCAAAGAATGACAGCACGAGGTGTAGTCATGCGTTGGTCGGTGGGGGAATTGTAAAATATACTTAACCATGGAGGGCAACATTAAACTCTTGAATTTGGTTAAAGTCTGTGGTACCATAAAATCATGACCTAGTTAGTAGTCACAGGAATGGCAGGGCCATTTACACGGACAAAGGGAAGATGCATGTGTTGTCCTGGGAGGATAATGCTTACTGCATTACGGGATATAGGGAGGTGAAGAACATATGATCTCAACAAGGATGTTCAGTAGGGGGCTCAACATGAAGTACCATCACCCAAGTTTCTTACAACCGTTACACAAACGCCTGGCTGGGGGAATCTGGGTAATCATCCGTCTAAAAAAAACAGAGTGCTGTCAAGTGCTTGCTATGTTGGCATGCAATTTAAAGCCATCTTGGTCAAGGACTGACCTGGTGTAACAAGGTCGATGAGCGGTATTGTGCAGCACAAGTTGCGTCCTGGCACAAATGTGTAAAGCTTGGGTAGGGTGAGTGTAAACAGGGACTTATCATTCACTTGCAGCATATATGGTAGAGAGAGAATTGATACAACTGGCGGACCGAGAGATATGGTCGGCAGTGTGATGGCTGTCTTTCTGTCCCTCACTGGCGCCCCTCCTTTTATAACAGGTAAGCTAGGGAACTGAACAAGGGGGCGATGTACTAGGAAGTGGAAGGGAGAAAGGATGTGATTGTGACAAGGGGCGGACGTCACAAGGCGGAACGCTGCGGATGTCACTTCGCCTGTATGTTGAGAAAGGCTGGTATGTAGAAGCTAGTTGTTACTGTATATTAAATATATCATTTATAGTTAAAATGTTATATATATAGTAATGGAGGGTTTGTGTCTGCTACGTGTGGCCACAAGGAAATCCTGTAGCCATAAGGTCTATGTGAAAACACTCAAGATTCCTTATGAGATCTTGCTTGCCGGTCTGGCAAATTTTAGGTCGATTCGAAGTCAGTTTTAAATTAATCCATGTACTACTTCTATCTTTCTTAACGATGAAAGAATGTCAACTGGTGTGGATAGCTGTGGGGGGGGAGGTGAGGTGAAGTGGCGGGGATGGTGTTGAGTTAGCGCGGGAGGAGAGGGGCGACGTTTTTCTGTTCGGCAGGCAGAATTGAAGCAATATACAGCGTACGGACGAAATAAAAAATATAGTATGGAAATAATCAAAGAAAAATAATTATTCACCTAGATACTAGCTAAAAAAATTCTGCACCTTAACACATACTCTAACTCTGCAAAAGTATTGGGCTGGTGTGAAATCGTCAGTAGTGAGGATTGATGATTGACTATTTAAAATATCTGCCGGGTCAACAGCTAAGGTCATTAGCGGCGAATACCTTGTAAACTACGAAATATAAAATGTTTAAAACTTTAAAAATCTATCAATAAATAATTCTTACAAATAATAATAAAATAGAATTAAATTCAAAGCAGAAAAATTATGCTCTAAGTGCATAAAATTATTGCATAAACATTATGCCATATTTAAAATTTTAGTGAAAATATTAGTCTCCCTAAGGAAAATTAATAAAGACCCTCTATGTCACAATCGTCCCCCAATCAGCGTTTTTTCAGTATATGGGGGAGACAAGTACATACGTCTTGGTCTGAAATGTTGCACATCTTTCTACTTACCACTGTGCGATCGTTAATGGCTCTTGCATCCTTCACAAAGTGCTTCATTTTTAGCATCATTGCCAGAGTCAGTCTTCGTGTGCCCGATTCTATTCTGTTATACAACTCCACTTTTCGGTTGGGATGGAAGCTAGTCGCCCAACTGCCAAGGTCATTCTATGTCTCGCAGTTTGTGTCTGGAGGCATGCCTCCATTGGTCCCTCCATTTATCACGAAGAAACTTCTGATGCTGGTTTCAGGTCTGGTGTGTGGGAGAGGGAAAACGAGCATCACAAAGGCTGAGGGCAGCTGCCGTTGCCTTCTGATCAGGCTCGTCATTCCCACTGATACAACATGGTGGCACCCCAACACTAGAAGAGTTTATCTTTTTTACGTGTTGACATCAGTGCAAGCCAATCTTGAACCTGTTTTTCCTCATCCCTCACGCTAATGGATGTGATGAGTTTAAGCTCTGATTGATTGTAAGGCACTCCGAGAGTCACAATTATATCACAACAGATGGTCGTAAGATTCTCTAGTCATCTTAAAACTGCTGCTAAGGCTGGCATTGTAACTCTGCAGTGAAGACGAGTGCTAGAGAAGACTGCCAGATGCACTTCATTCTGCTCCCCACTGCTGAAAACCCACGCCATTTTCAGATTTCGAACCATCTGTAATAAAAATTGCATCTGATCCCCGGATTTAGAAATGTGCTGAAGAAATTCTCTCTCGGACTTCTGCTTCGGATCTCTCCCCTTTCCCAATCCGACTAAATCCAGCTAACTTGATTAGTCCAAGCGGGAAATTGGGGAAAGGAATTCCAACAGCCAGAACCTTAGTGGACTCAAATTAAGATCTTCCACAAGATTCATCATTCTCCTACCATAGGATCGGCTTCTTCAAGGGGGTGAAAACCAAATCTGGATGTAGGAGATCCTGGAATCCTTGTTAGTCTAGTGTAGTAAATCAGGTTCATGTATTCTCGGTGTAATGAAAGAGGTGTTCTCCACTTCAGCATACAGTGACTCCATCAGGTGAAGACTGAAAGCCCCAGTACAGATTCTGAGAGCTTCATTATGAACAGAGTTTCTAAAAAAAAAACCAAAAACAAACCCAAAAAAACCCCCAAAAAATTAATTTATGGAGGTACCCCTTGGCCCTGATTTAATCTATCATTCGTTTGGGCCGGTTCCCAATTTAATTTCCTTTCCCCTTTTCGGGGGGGGTGTCCCCCTTTAAGATCAAACAAATCCTCTTGTGGTCGTCACCTAACCATAACCCAAAGGTTTGAATGCTTTTTTTCCCTCTTAAAAACTTAACGGTGGTTGGGTTAACTTTGATGTTGAAAACGAGAGAAAAATTCCTTGACTGTTCTTTACCCCTAATCCTAACGGGTGAAGTAAGGTTTCTGTTCAGTGTAAAAGGAAGATTAAGAAGCCCATATTTCTTTCTCACGCTAAACCATATTCGAGGAACAGTATAATAAATTGGCCAAGATTCGACTTTTCCCTAAAACTTGGCTTAAATTTCCACCTTCCTGATAAAAGCCCCGATGATTGTCAAAAAATTTGGGAATTCCACCCCATAGATAAATTAGTAACCTGACCCTTTTACGGAAATGGAAATTAAACCCCAATCTATGAGAATCCAAACCCTTTGTACTGGTGTTCAGTTTAGACCGGAAATGAAAGAATTTTCCCCCGTTTCGGATCCACAGGGAACCCTACGAGTCTTCAAAATTAAACCAGATGGATCGGGTGAAAAAACCCATCCTTTCTAGCTTCTAAACGAGTAACTCAGAAGGGGGTTTGGGAAATCTTTAATAATCTTTATAAAAACCGCGGTAAAGCCGCAAAGGGGTTTTTCCCCCAAAAATTTAAAGAAGAAAATTTTAACTTTTTAAACTTTTTTAACTTAGGGCCCTTTAAAATTAGCCCAAGTACTTCACCTCTTGACAAATTGCAGGGTTTTTTGGGGAAAGGAGGGAATTTTCCTGTTGGGAAATGTATACCGGTTTGTGGGGAAAATTTGAACCCATATAGTTGCCACGGTACAACCTGATTTATTGCAGCCTGCATGTGGTCCTTGCACATCCTGTAAGCTTCCTCCTGAGCAGTACAGTGTAAAGTCATCCACATACAGATACATGAGACAGACTTTTAAAACCTTTACATCATTTATAGCAATGGCAAAGGGTCACACTTAAGACACTCCTTGTGGGACTTCAGTGATCTTCCAGGTTAGAGAAACTGTTTCCACCCGAAAATCTAAATTTCCCGTAGCAAGGAAGCTTTGTATGAAGGTAGGTAATGCTCCTCAAACCAATGTCATACACTTTGAGTATGCCATGCTTCCAAGTAGTATCGTAAGCCTTTTCAAGGTCAAAGAAACGCTAACATGAGTCCTGTGCGAAGGAATTCTGTATAGCAGTTTCATCCTTACAAGTGCATCTGTGGTTTGATCTCAATCTTCTAAACCCAAACCAAAGTTTTCTTTCTGGGACCATGTCAACCTGAAGTTTACCATTTTCTCCATCAGCTTGCAAATGCAGCTGGTGAGGAAATTGGCTGTAATTTCCTGGTGTGGAAGCATCCTGCCCGGTTTAGGAACAGGAATGATTATAGCCCCTTTCCATGTGGATGCACTGTTTCCCTCCCTATAGTCCTATTGAATAGGTCCAAAAGGAACTTGGGAGCTCTCTGGTAAGTGGATATCATTTGGTATGGGAAAATCTCACTCTCCTGGGCAGTCTTACGCAGAGCTTTCAAAGCAGAGCCATCTCCTTGCGCAAAAATGGCAAGTTGTATGGAAGTTCTGCTGCAAATTTCCCACTGAAGAACGACACTGGGTGTTGTTCTGTTCAGCCCAAAAAGTGGAGAATCAGGCAGTGTAAATGCTCCAGAGGAATCTCTGCCATGGATTTAGCTAGCTCATTAACAACATCTTTTTGTCTGTGTGATTAAACATCTATCTTCAAAGCAGGTGGTGACATGATTGCTCTTTCCAGCATCTTAGCACTTGTCCCTACCCATGCTAAGGGGTCCCAGAGTTTAAAAGGAGACATACTGTTCATGAGTCTTGCCTCCTTTAGCACGCGCTGGCCTTGGCTCGGGTCTTTTTGTAAGGATCAAGGTTACATCGCTGGGGCATCTTTCAACTGCCTTAAAGCAGTTTTTTTTACAGCTTGTTTGGGATTCATCAACCACCATGGTACCGGGGCGACGGTATGCCGTACTTTTGGGAGGATGTTCTCTGCAAGTGAATTCTGATGTAAGTGATAACAGCTCTTGAAAACCCGGAATCATTCAAAACCTTTCAATACTGCAGTTGATCTAAAAGTTCCAGTCGCATGTTCAAGTCGCATCTTGCACTCCATGCTGGAATACCATCACTCCGTTA
>NC_051389.1:35256229-35278729 GCF_015228065.2 Penaeus monodon
TGCTGAAAATGAAAGATTGCCCCCTCCCACTGAGGGAGGAGCAAAGTGTTCCAACAATGATGTCCTGTAGGTGGAAGGGCATCCCCTCTGTCTCCCCCATGTGACACTACCCACGCGTTTCCGTGCGTGAGCCTTGTGCGCTGGGAGACGGGAGTCCTGGAGTTGAGCGATGCCGGAATGAGTACGCCCTGCGGCTAGCAACACCTCTTTGGTCTCTATTCCGGCAAGACAGGCGGCCTGATTGTGGCCGTCAGGTCAATCGGCTGGTCTCCCTCGGAGGCTAGGGTCAGCAGTCATGCTGCCGTTGTACTCACACGTCCGTGAGTGCGTGCAACGGCTAATTGGCTGCGTATATCCACTCATCACACCCCTGTTGCTGTTAGACATTGGTTCTCAACAAAAAACAGTCCAACACGGGAAATACTAATGTTGAACGAACCCTGCAAGCCCAGACCACGGCAGCCACCCTGAAGCCATACGTGCCTCTGGTGGCAAAAGAAATCCCCGAGCACAGGATGACACTGTCATGCCTGCTGCCAAGATGGTACAAGACAGAAAAACATGTAAAAACATGTCTGTCCACCAGTTTGCCAACAGATGGACTCTCGTGCTGGCCCTCCAGGCCAGCACCCCGGCCCAGAAGTCTCTGAGTACCCCTCAGACGACCCCCCTGACGAATCGGAGCACCAGCTAAAACCAGCCGAAACAGCTGGTGCCCCCACGAGCAAGCCCCAAAGCCGAAAGGGCGGGCCGAAACGACCGAGGCCGGAGACCGACTCTGAAGGAGAGTCTGGACCCCCAAGGCATTTCCCCCAGTTTAAAGTACCTGTCAAACCCGAAGGCTTCGACAATGCCTACCAAATGGTCAAGGGCATTGGAGAGCCAACGCAAAATTTCCGGTTGTCAATCCCGGTTTTCGCGAGATCAGGGCATGATCATCATGCCCAAGATCAAGCCACCTTTTTTCCTGCAGGAAACCAAAGGAGCTAAAAGATGGGAGGAAAGTGAGCCTCTCACCACTGAATCCCGAGGAAAAGAGGATCAAGATGGTGCTACTTGGCTTCTCAGTCTCGTATGATGTGGAGGTGATCTGCATCACACCCACAGGTCGTGGAGGCTTCCCGATTGTCGAAGGGGAAGAACTCCAACCAGGCAAGTCCTGGTGACCATGATAGGTACCCCAACCTCTACCCTTGATCTGGGTAACTGGGGTACCTACAACCTACGTACGTACGTGCCTGATCCACTGCGGTGTTTCAAGTGCCAGAAGTATGGACACCACCAGGCTAACTGCACAGCCAAGCCAAAATGTGGTGTCTGTAGCAAGGCAACAACACCGGAAGTGTGCATTAGGCCTACAAGAGAAAAAGGGACACAACAGCCAAATGTTCCAACTTGCCAAGAGACATCCCACCTGGGCCTGGCTGCTCTGTCAGGAAAGACAGCCCTCAAGCGGCAAGAGGTGCTAAGAAGCGACCAGACTTTTTCCCGCCACCCCCAAAGGGAACCTATGTCTGGGGAAGAACAAAAGCGAAAAGGCCTCCCGACCTCCTAAGAGGAAGGAAGCCGCCCCCCAAGCGAAAACGGAAGGTCTCAAAAAAAAACCCCCCCCCAAACAGGAAGTGCAGAAGAACAAAAGAAGAAAGGGTCTAACAGCACCACAACATTCTCCCAAAAAGCAGAAGACATTCCTCTCGATGAGTGGGACATGGTTGATCCTGCTGCGCTGTAGTCACAGCAGTGGCAACAGCCTTGAGAAGGATGAGTGAAGAGTGGAATAAGGCAGTCGAGGTCGCCATGACGGCATGACCAAATCTGTCACAAAATATAAAAGGGAAGGGAAGCTGAAGGGCCAAAACAGCCCCCATCCTCTCCCTCACACGAGGATGAGACTCCCCTCCCCACTTCCAGCCCAGGTCATTGCCCTCAAAGGAAGAGGCCTACCCAGGATGATTCAGTGCCAGAGGCAGCATCAGAACAGCTGACCTTGTCAGGGCAAGCCAGCAAAGCAAACCTGAACCAGACGAGTGACAAAGCACAGTGCGGGTCACTTAGTAGAAAAGCCAGAAATAAACAAAGGTCAGAACACTAGCCAAAAGCGCTCGCTCCGCCACCCCCAAGAGGGAACCAGAGATAGCCTGACTAGCCGGAGAAGGATCACTCGCAACCAGAGAGGACTTCAGCAATGGAGTCTAGATCTAGACTCTGAAGACACAGTCGCAAATCTGATATACGCACGATGTCTACTGGTAGTAATCTCTCTAACTAGTAAATCATGGCATGACATCTAAGTATTCTGTAGTGGATAACAATGTTACCTATTGCCTCTCACTCCACAAGGCGTGAGCCATCCTCCCAGCCCAATAGAATAGGCGATCAAGGAGGCGCATTGATCAGTCATGCCTTCCAGGGATAGAACAATTAAACATTTGTGGATATCCTGGTTTGCGTCTTCGCGCTGTCTCTGGAGTAAATCAGGGTCTTCATGCTGCCACGTGACGCTATGAGGCCAATAAGAGCACGGATCATAGCCTTGTATACACGCAGCAGCAAACATCGCCCCGTCGGTGCATCTGCAAATAGCGATGCCACCACACTAGTTGATGTTGAATCTCTTGGCATCAAGATTCACCTGGCCGGGGCGTCCCCTGAAATTGTACAATGTGTACGGCGGCCCACCACTGGTTAGTACCTAATACATCAGCAACGACTGTGCCTTCGCACTTAAATGCCAGCCGAATCCGGAGTGAAGTCATATGTGAGGGTGAGAACCCTCTCGAATGACATCATCGCAACACCCCAGTCCTGAGCTCCTGGCAGGGCATCCGGTGCAGGCGGTATTGACATAGCCAAGACGTGCTTGAGACATTGCCACCGAGAGTGCACTTTCGCTCCCAGACGTATCACCCAGGAAGCCAACCGGTATGTCAGAGGAGGGGGTCTTAGAAAATCACCCTGGCATCTGCGATTCCACTGGCAGTGGAAAGGACATCGGCTAGGGCATGTAAGGAGAAACGTCAGGAGTGACCATTACGGAACGATAACACCCTTCATGGATAGTGACCCAGCCGAAATGGCCAACGACCGAATCAAGATGGAAACCAGACAAGGCACAACTGGCAGGCACTTCAGAATGCCTTGGCCACTGTCTGCGAAGCAATGAACCCACACAAAGTGAAAACATGGAAGTGGTTAAGCCAGACTTGTAAAGCATTGAGAGGCAGCTCACTGACCATCCTTAAAACCCGGCCTGGGCCAGGGGAATCCAAAGATTGCCTGGTAGCCTTTAATGACAAGATTAGGGAGGTCAACCACAGGGTAAATATGTGCGCAAAACATTTCCGAAGGCAAAGAATCCTGACAAACCTAGCCATAGGCTATCAGGGATGCCAGGAAAAACTGCCAGAAGAGTCCATGGCAAGGAAAAGTGGTGGAATGGTGTGAGTCCTTCGCATCACACCATTCCACCCTCTATGAGCTATGGCAAGGGTCAAAAAGATACCAGCTGTGCAGCCCCAAGATGCACGCACCATGGACCCCCAGTTCCAGGTGAACAGTAATGACGCACGGAGTTCTTGCTGAGAACAAGTAGCAACGGCCTGCCAGCCGCGAAACTGGGACACGGTAACCAGCCAAGTTAATCGCTTACAATACCAAAGACGAGAACTTTAGCGTAACTATGAGAGACAAGCTCGATGGACAGTGGCAGCACAAAACTGATAACTCAGAAGTTATCTTTTCTCTGAGGGAACATAAGAAAGTGCATATAAAGCCAGTTGTAACTACAAGCCCGGGGCTCTCGAGGGATATGGTTACCCCATCATTTCCCATTGAGACTAGTAGGTGAAGTTTTGCATTCCGCAACTCACAACAAGTCCTGGGAAACTTCCAAACGATCGTAATCACCCCAGAGTTGGGAAGGATCGGGGTACACATAGGTTACAATCCTACACCACCCACTATAAGGAAGCCGGGGAGCTAGGTACAGCCCATCTCTCTCCCATAAGCGTGTTGTGCCAAGGATTGGCGAGAGGATGGTACTGAACCTGGGCTAGCACGAGTGTGTAAAAATGGGACCCCCTACATGAACACCTCCATGGGTCAACAGGGGCATGACGCACAGCGCACAGCATAGCCACGATTTGAGCACAAAAGCACGGGGCACATAATGGATAGTATTCCTTGCACTGGAGATGGTTTTGAATTGGCAAGTCCCCCTTGCCATTCAGGGAGAGTCTGATCCTGAGAGGAATCAGCATGGTAAGCTCTGGACTTGGATACGGGTTGGACTATAGAATCGGTTAAGGAATAGATATTCTAACTGGTGCTTGCATAGATAATGTAGGTGACAACATGCAACTAGAGATCGTTCGACAAGATGCCGTTACTTAGCGGTGGGAGTTCTCAGATCCAGGCCCTATGCGTTAACAAACATAATGATGCAACTCTGATTACCCTTGTGAATCCTTCAATTCCATGGAAAACGCACACAGTGGTTGCTACGCACAAGATCATCTCCCATGCAGACGATCTTGCTATCATCTCCACTGGACCTACTGCCTAAAACAAAGCCAGCGTTGTTCTAGAAACCTACAGTATTACGCCAGGGCGGTGAGTAGGCTGGCAGTGTACAGCGACTAAAAGAATATCCTCCGAAATGCAATCAGCAAATCAACAAAAGCCATGGCGCTGAGAACAAAAAAGATTCAATGGCCAAACGTCAAGGCCCTGAAAATCACAAGGAATGGACTGAAGTAGTGGTTCAAAAACTACCTCTACCCTTGGGCGATAAGGACGGACTGACCCTCTCCTTCCACGCATGACAGGAAGCCACCGAACTACCTCTATGAGTATGAATCCGTGCACAGCCAAAATTCAAGACGTTTGGATCCCTGGGTCATGAGAGAATATTCGAGTGGGAAGATCGCCGATCTGTAGGGGACAAGTATAGAGATCCTTTATGTACATGCTGTCAGACCGCCATTGTCTGACTATGTTCCCTCGCTTTGATTGGATTAAGAGAAAATATAAAGATCAACTGGAGACAGTCGAAAACGAAACTGCAGGGTCATTCTGGTGCCCAAGGTGGGTAAGGTCCTAACCTCGTGTGGGAGGCAAACCTTCTCCCTTGGCTCACGGAATTGATCTAATGGCAGCGCAATTCTTATCAAAGTCATCCAGCTCCAGGAAACAAGCTAAGACATAAAATAGTCAAACGCCTAGAACAAGATAACGAGTTGTTTACAAACAACTCCTGGCTGGTCTCACACAGCTAGGGTGTTAATACGCCATCAGCGCAAGAACCACTTCTTGCCAAGGCATGAACTCCCCACACACTGACTTTGTCCAAGCTCCACCATTGGCACAAACCTCAATAGAGTTCTCGGTAATGAGACTGGCAACAAAACGAATGGACTGTTCCATGCCTAGACTAAAGGCAGAAACCCAGAGGGTTCATTGCAACCATCACTCTCCAGGCAGCAGAACATCTTACACAAATGGATGGTCGCTCCCTCGCCCCACACTCAGGTTGATGGCTTTCGCAGCAAGGGATGCTGAGGTAAAACACAACGCCTCCTCGCTACAGGCAGAGCAGTTGCATCATGGGAGCACGAGCCACGCGTCGTGAGGGAAGGAATGGGGTCATAACACAAGAGGAGCCACGACTTTCTTCAGCAGCGCTCACCACTGACCGTATCAACTTCTGACTACCATTCTACACTTGGCACAGAGGAGTCTTGCACAGGGTAGTAAGAATTATTCATAAAACTGGGGTTCCCAGGCACTACAGAAGGAGCCAGAGGGTGAATAAGAACGGGGTCTGAAAGACCAGCCGATAGGGGAGGGGGAGACCACAAACCTGAAGCAGAAGGCAAGACGCACAGAGGGAAAAGAGAGCCGACAAGGGAGGCCAGCGGGGACCAGACCAAAGGCGATGAAACAACGGGCAAGTCGTGAAAGAAATATAAAGGGGTAACGACAAGGCATGCTGCACAGAAGAGCCGAGGTACCAATGTGCAGGGCAGAGCGACAAACAATAGAACGTGAAGAGAGGTGTTGCATCAGTGGCAGCGAGGTCGAACGCCACACTGGGTGGCGGGGTTTTCTCACATTACTAGAAAATTGTGGCACACGCAATTATTGAGACAAAGACCGCAGAACAAAGCCGTCGTGCTGGTAAAGATATTAGGCGAGATGCTTACACCACGGCTACAGGAGCGCCTGCTGGCAATCCCACCGCCACGGTAAGCACCGAGTGTCAGAGAAACAAATGAGACAGCCATAAAACGGTGACACAGGCCGGGCCATAAGTGAAAGGCCCGGGTGAAGCCAGAACTTCGCAAATCTCATAGCTAGCTAGCTCTGCGCATATCTTCCGTAGTTCTTATCTCCTGAGGGTGAGGATGCTCTATACTCGCTCTGGTCAGCAGGAGGTGAATTGAGAGACCCCCGGAATGGGCCCTCTATTCTGAAAGGTTGTGGAGTATTAATCAGTGAGGTATTGGGAGACATTTGTATCCTTTTAATCGAGCAAGTGAATTGTATAGATCGGTGTTTTTTTACTTTTATCTAAGCATCTTATTTTTTAAACATTTTAAGTTCATATTTTTATTTCATTATTCTTCTTGTTTTATTTCTTTGAGTGTTTTACTTGTTCGTTTTATGTATTTGTCTTATTGATTTTAAGTTATAATTTCGCGTTTTACTTGTGTTTTCTCGTTTTGTGTCTTAATAAATGTTTTAGACGTTTAATTAAAGCATGTTTTCCACCCTCTAGTAATTGTAATGAAAGGTGTAAGTTTTGAACGGACCAGTTAAAGGTGTAATGAGCCCAGTCAGAATAAAAGCAATACTAAATCCTATACCATATACGTTTAGGGAATAAATCCCTTGTACACACCTCTCCAGCTAAAATACATGCATACATTTTACATTCTAGCAAGACACACATACACTCATATACACATACATACACATACCCATTATCTCTGTAAGAGGCTATGAGTACTCTGGTACAGTGGCTTGCAGGGATAGTGATACTGGTATAAGATGTGGATAATTCTATTTCTGTTACAGGATGTGGATAATTCTATTTCTATTACCAGTGGACCACGTGGCTGTTTTCCACGTGGATCCAAATGTCCCAAATAAGAACCACCCGCTCAGCGAGGGCGGAGGTCACATTTTATATCTGACCTCGTTGACCGGGAGTTCGTGCTAAGCTACCACCGCACTAAGGTCAGCTCCGCCCTCTCTCCGGGCAGCTGACCGTGACCTCCGCGCGGCCCGATTATAACTAGACATGTCTTGTGTGTTTTATACTGCGTGGTATCAACTCTCAGAAATAAAGAGTCAAGCCGTTAACAAGTATAACTACCCTCTGTTCACCATTGTACTAAGGATGATAGCCTTTTACAACTGGTATAACGGCATAACTCTTTATTGCTGAGAGTACCACACAATATGGGAACACACGAGACGATGTCTATAGGTAAAGAGGTGAGCATGGGGTCACGTGTCAGGCCGACCCGCCTGAGGCGAGGGGAGGCCGACCTTATCACGCCGGGCGCTGGACGAACTGTCGGGTCAGGCGAGATCAGATAACTCGTCATCTACGCCCTCGCTGAGTCGGTAGTTCTTATTTTGGACTTGGAGTAATGTGGTAAACAGCCACGTGGTCTATTGGTAAAGAAATAGGCTTATGTATATACCATAAGCTCTCCGTTCCTTCCACTCCTCTGCACACTTTGTCATTTCATCTTTACATACCCATAAACCTTCCTATACATCAATTAAGTGGGTGGTGGCAGCGAGCGCTTCTTTTAAATCTAGGGAGCTGTTATCTACAGTTGCTACACACACAAACTAATATCACAAGGGGGGGCACACACACTAATAACACGGGGGGATACACTAATGAATCGGGGGGGGGGGGGCACACAATGAACCGGGGGGGGGAGGGGATAATAATGACACGGGAGTGGGAACACAAACTAATGCCCCATTGGGTGGGGGGCACACACTAATGACACGGGGTGGGGACACACACTAATGACAAATGGGGGGGGGGGACACACTAATGACACAGAGGGTGGGAACGCACACTAACGACACGGAAGGGAGAGGGGGCACAAACTAGTAACATGAATGGCACACCTGAAACATGGATGACATACTAGTAACACGGATGATACACTTGTAAAACGGATGACTGTATATGCAATCAGGATTACAGTAAAAAGTATAGATTGGTTACCTTGACAAAAACATCTGTTTTTCGTAATTCATTTTTATTATACTTCTTTTATATGTTTCTATAATTATTTACACATGTTTTTAACAGGCGACGCCATTCTGTGACGTCGATTATGTCGATTCCGGGTCATTTTTAGTATCTATCATAGCTTGATATTTGAGCCATTTGGAATAGGTAAAATCCCATAGATTTTACCTGACGATGGGTTTGATTCCTGTAGGATTTTTCGAAAGTTGGCGTCTCGGTTCGTAGGTTGTCACTGACCGATTTTAGGCGTTTTTTGTGCTGGTTTTATTAATTTTCTCTATTCTTCTTATTTCAGCTTTTTTTTTTACCCTGTAATTTCCCTGATGTACTTCATGCCCTCCCCTGCTATCAGGATTATCGACTGATGAATGCGGCGGAAATGATCATCAGATTCATTCTCAACACACAATAAATCTAATTATAAATATCGTCCGAGAATACCCGTCTGTCATAGTCGAAAAATTAACACAACAGTAACACGATGACATACTAGTAAAGCGGATAATGAACTAGTTATATGGATGGCACACTAGTCACTATGCACTTTTTACAGACTTGCAATTTGTCCGGCATGCTTTCTTGTTCTTGCGTTATGTGACCTCGCACTGGCTCACGTATGTGCCACGCACGTTACTTATGCACGTACTCTGTACCTGTCCATGCCCTTACACAGCCTTGCCCACGCACGTGTTTTGCACTCACTCACACACCCCGGACCTCTCTGCTCATGGTCTGTAAAAGCACCAAATGAGTGAACATATAATGTTTTGTAAATCCGATTTATTTCGCACTTATTATGTATGTTTAAATTTGTAGCATTAAGCTTATTGCAATATCACGATAAATTCGCTTACCGAAGATTCGTGGGAGAAGGGTATGTGGTACAAAATCAGTCCTTTCAGTTACGCAAGGGAGCAAGCCTCTAGTCCTTTCAGTTACACAGTCAGGGTAGCAAGACTTTTATCTTGCCTTGCCGATAAGGTGTCACCACTAAACACATACCTTAAATGTAAAATTAATATGCTGATAAAATATAACATCCACCTACACACGCATACATTCATGATAGTTCTAGTCCTTGGTAGTTTGCCTAGTTAACATTCACGCCTTATTTTACTTCGCTGAAATCTTTTTTATTTATTTACCATTTCATCCTATCATATTTTCTCCTTTTACAATGCTCCCACTCACTCTGAACTTAAGTTTATCCATCGGAACCCATATTTCTGTGTTAATGAAGATAAAACTTATACGTGAGCTCGATAATAGAAAACAAATGAGTTTACCTCTTCCGTATACCGCATGGCGTCAGCTTATCAAGCCTCCACTTCCGATTGAACTACAGTGTCAGCTCTACGTTACCATCCCAATTATTTTACTTGTATGATGTGACTCTTACACATCGATTCGATAGAACAAAATCTTCGTCATTTTCTGATCGTTATCATAACAATCTCTCTACACTCTCGTGTCCTAAGGAATAACTTCTAGTCTTACGCAAGGCACTATTCCAAGAAATTTCCAAACTATTAAATGGTGCCCTATGTTTCACTCATGTACCTAAATACCAGAATCATCCCTTCTAACCACATACTCAGGAATACATCACATCCTTCGTCACAGCTAACATCACGCCCCACAAACACCTACAATCTTCATATTCAACTCGCTTTTTTGCGTTATCCCTCGTATCTATTACTCACTTTTCAAACTTAACTACTTCTATCGTCACTACCAATACAAAGGTAATTCAGTTAAGAAATATTCATTAAATCTTAACCGCCACCTATATAAATATATGAACACTAATGGTAACAGATTAAGCTTGAGATACATTCAGGATAGATCCCTGATTTTACCTTATCTGTCTTAAATACTATAGATGAAGAAAGAAGTAGATCTATAATAAGAGAGAAATGAAAGAATTAGCTCAAGTCAGGTAGAGATCGCCAGTCCTCACTTAAGATGGAACCTGCTTTCTCCTAGTCAAACACGACGTCACTATGATAATGTTGTTCAGTTACTCCCTTATTCGCTTTTACAGGGAAGGCTGTGATATGATAGTTTCACTTCTGCCTTTTGCTTTCATTCCGAGAGGTCTCAAATCCGGAGCACTTCTGAAGTTCAGCCTGTTCTTGAACCTTTATATACTGTTTTCATCACTTGGCATATATATATATATATTATATATATATATATATATATCGATATATATAATATATAATATATATAATATATGTGTGTGTGTTGTGTGTGTGTGTGAGTTGTGTGTGTTTTGGTGTGTGTGTGTGAGACACTGCACCACATGCCTATTCTTTCTAATCGCAATGTTCTTAAGTGACTCAGCGGGTGAATTACTGGTATTGACCGTGAAGTGTTTACTGCTAGATTATGAAATTTATCAACGACTGCCCCAAGTTAAGCGCTAGTAGTTCAGTTACGGCGAACTACAATTGCGCGCACACACACACACACACACACACACACAATTATCACACACACCACACACATATACACACGTACAACCACACACCAACAACACACACACACCCACGACACACACACTACCCACACACCATATATACACACGCACCACACACACACACAGCAACGTACACACTACAAGATATACACAAATATATATCCTAATCTAAAGTTTCGAGTTTATCTTCATATGAAGTAAAGATTAATTACAGTTCATACACAACCATGGTGATGGCGTGCGTGCGTGGTGTGTGTGTGTGGTGTGTGTCGTGTGTGTGTGTGGTTAGTGTGGCGGGTGTGTGTGGTGCGTTGTATGTGCAGCGAACGCGCACACTATACACTAACATAGCACACACACACACACACGCACGCACGCACACGCATGTGTATGTGTTACATTAATTAATTTTACTTCTAATTATGAAATAAAACTCGAAACTTTTCAGTACTTACTTCAATTAAGTGTGGACGCGCCAAAGATGGAGTACCTCCCCAAAGAAAACGCTTTTGACTGTAGAGATGTACGAACTCCGAAGTGCATTCTGAAGTTCCTCAACCTTTAAAGGAGAAGAAATTCATGAAAAATTTAATGTAACAGCTACTATTTCCATGATTACCAGCGTGTATGGTCATGTGTAATGTGAATTATTTCTATACAATCCTTGGGTTTAATGTAATTCTAATAACACATTATTAGTGTGTGTTGAGTGTGTGCTTGTGTGTGTTTTTTTTTAGTCTAAGACTCGAGCCGAAGTTTTAGGACGTGTGGAAGTGTCCCACGTACACAAGGATTGTCTTAAAACTTGTACGATATTTTCCCCGCATCACTCAACCCGCCTCGGTCAATAAAGGATACCACGTGGTATCCTGAGACTTCGTACATGGCTCAATGATATAAAGGACTTACTAATCCAAGATGCCTCTATATCGCGGGTTTATTCCTCGCTCGACGCAAGAGCGCCGATGCCTGCTGCCCCTTGCAGCCTCAGTCAGTGCTCCAGGAAGCGAGGCAGACATCGCAGCCAGCAGGACCCACGCCCCGGGTGCCTCCCGTAGCTGCCCCTAAAAATGCGACTTGGAGTTGTCGCCTGCAGCTTTCAAATCATGGAGGCGATCCAGTACATGTTAGCTCTTCTTTCTGCAAGTGGCCCCCACAAAAGCTGCTCATCACTATAGACTCTTCTGTGTCCCTGCCCTGCAGCGAGCCGTGGACGCCAAATTTAGATTTGATGAATGGAGTGCATTAACCCAAAAAGAGGCGTTGGACGCCATAAGAAGATTGGTGCTTCGTGCCTCAATGCAGGCAGTGCAGTGGTCGGAGTTATTTAAGCGCGTGCAAGGACAGGAAGAGAGTGTCACTGATTTTTTCATGAGGTGTGCACAAAGTGCTTGTGATTGTGGGTTTCAGTGCCACCAATGCAGTGTCAATATTACCGAATATTTGCTGCTGAAAAGGCTTACACTTGGTCTAAGTGATGTAGTGTTGAAACAAGTGTACCAAATGTGTAACTCAATAAATAGTGTTGATACCCTTAGGCCAATGTGTTGCTCATATGAGGCGGCCCGCGAAGACGCCGTGAGCTGTAGCTTATGGCGGGAAACTATTCGTGCGGCTGGCACCGCACATGCTGGAGAGGAGGAGGACAGCCACACCCCTGATGCTGCCGCCTCTATGGTCAACAAGGTACAACTCCCACAGCTCTGTGGAAAATGGCGTGACACACGCCCCGGACAAGACCTTATGCCCGGCCAGGGATGCAACTTGCCTCAGCTGTCGAAAGCAAGGTCACTTTAAGAGATGTAGCAGGGGCTCGAAGCGCCAGAGCAGCTCCATGCTCGCCTATGCTGTCTCAGGGGCCGTAAGGATTGCAAGCACCAGTGTCTCCTGCCAACCCACGGTGAAGGTAACCATGGTATATGAGGGCGGTGCTGAGCACCAGGCAGCTGCTGTGGCAGACTCCGGCGCACAGGTGTGTATCACGGGCAGATATATTGAAAAGAATGAACATTAAACTTATGCAGCTGTGGAAGCATGATGGCCTGCGGGACGTCGCGAACCTCACCCTGAAGTGCCTTGGTTCATATGTGTGCCACATCACCTTGGGTGGCCTCTCTATTGGGTAAGAGGAATACTTTGTACCCTTTACTAAGGAGCTGTTCCTATCATTGGGTGCATGCAAGGAATTGAGGTTGGTATATACTGACTTCCCCCCATCACACCCTATTAGTAGCTGCACTGACGGAAAACAATGTGACCAATGGGTCCTGTGAGTTGCCAACAAGACCCACAATGATACCTTTTCTACCACTGGAGGAGCAAATGCACTGGCTGCAGGACTGGCATACACACCTGGCACACGCGTGAAAGTGCAAAATCAAGCCTCCAACATGTGGGACAGCACAAACTTATAGTGGAGGTACTCCTCCTCAGGAAATACACCCACAGACTGAATGGCAGCGGGCGTATCTCCCTCAAGAAAAGGAAGCATCTGTGGCCAACGCGTGTACCAACAATACTTGAACAACCCAGTCCTGCATGCCCTTAACCAACACATCAACACTACCAAGAAGGTAGTCGAGACGCCCTGGATTGCAAATATTTTAGGATTATATTGCGGCCACACATTCATGAGTGCATATAGAAATACAAATACTCTTCCCCTTTTTTGCTTTTATTTGTGTGTGTGTGACCTTGCTTGACATGGTTCATCAAGCTGTGCAAACTTTCCCCTTCATTTATTTTCTGTAAATGCCATTTTTACCTTTAGCATACCAGCACCTAAAATTTCAGATCCTTAACATAGGTCTTTGCAGAGTGTGGCCTTCCAACAGTTGGCTGTTTTCATGAAATGAAGGGGTTTCATTTTTAACTTCTTTCAGCCAGTCACTTTATTTTTTTATTCATATTGTTCACTTTAACTTTAATATCCATTCTTTTATATTTACTATGCTTTTTCATAATGTCCATACTTCTTTAAAAGTAATGTATAGAAAAAAAAATAAAACAAAAAGTAAAAAGAATGAAACCAAGGATAAAACAAAATCAAAACATTAAAAAGGGAAACCTGAAACCCTCAGTTTGTATATTCTCAAAATTTACAATTCACATCCAAAGTGGCCTCTTGTAAACAATGAAAATATACTTTCCTCTCTCTCTCTGTCATAAACCCAACGCCAAGGAGATGTCCAGGGAGGCTGGGCATTCCACGAACTACTGCTAACCAAAAGAGCACAACAACCCAAGAGAGAGTTCGGTGACATGCTTGTCTGTCTTGTCGAAAGAATGTTTTTAAATAAAATAAATAGAAATAAAAGTGAAACTAATTTGACTATTAACAGAAACTGAAAATCAAATCTTGAGGCTGTGAAAGAAATCCAAGAAAAATTAAATGATAAGACAGATAAATATGTTTTTTTTTTTTTTTTTTTTTTAACTCCACGGATGAAGTGGTTGCAGGTGGCTGCTAAGAATGCTTACAGATGGTACTGAGTGAGTGCTGCTGCTGTCAAGAGGGGGAGGGGGGGGACTCGGTCAGGTCCATTACAGTATCTTGGGGGGATATGTACGATATGTTTCCCCGGCATCACTTAACCCACCTGGGTCGATGTTCAAGTCAGTTGACGGTCAGTCAAAAATGGAATAACACGTGACCCTGTACCTTGATGCCGTGAATGAGTACACCCTGTGGCTAGCAACACGCCTCTTTGGTCTTCTATTCCAGCAAGACAGGCGGCCTGATCCAGGCCTGTTCTGGTCAATCGGCTGCTCTCCCTCCGGAAGGTAGGGTCACACTGGTCCGTGAGTGCCGTTACAATGCTTATTGGCTGCTATATCCACTCATCACCCCTGCAGCTGTTAGACACTTGCTCTAACACTTTGCTTCCCCTTGTTGGACTTGGTGGTGGATGGGGGCGTGAGTGGATGAAGCACTGTCCAAATACATGGAAAATAAAACTAAAACCCCCCCACAGACGGATGCCAATGTTGACGAATCACACAAGGCCCAGACCATGGCAGCCACCCTGAAGCCTTACGTGCCTCCGGGTGGCAAAAGAAAACCCCAAGCACAGGATGACTCTGTCACGCCTGCTGCCAAGATGGACAAGACAGAAAAAACATTAAAAAATATGTGTCCATTAGATTGTCCAACAGATGGCTCTCATGCTAGCCCCTCAAGGAAGATCTGAACCCCCAGGCGCCTCCCCCAATTCAAAGTGCCAGTCAACCTGAATGTTCGACAATGCCTACTAATGGCAGGGTTGGAGAGCAACGCAAAATCCGGCTGTCGATCTGGGTGCAGAGATCATATCAAGCTACCCTTAGTTCTGCAGAAACGAAGGAGCTAAAAGATGGGGAAATGAGCCTCTCACCACTAAATCCAAGGAAAGGGAGGCAAGGTGCTACTTGGCTCTCACTCAACTATTGAGTATCACCAAACCTTAGGTCATGAGGCTTCCGAATGTCGAAAGAGAAAACCCAACAAAATCCAGACAGAAGTGCCCCAACTCTACCCTTGATCTGGTAATGAGCACCTACATTCAGAACGTATGTGCCTGCTTTTGTGTTTAAATCAAAATACGACCACGGGCTAGTGCACAGCCAAACCGAAATGTGGTGTCTTAGCAAGCCACAACACGAGTGGCTCAAGGCATATAAGGGAAAGAGGGACACAACGCCTAATTCCCAACTGTGCAAGGGTATGACCCGGGCTGCTTGCTCTGTCAGGAAGAGTAGCCCAAAGGGGTTGCCAAGAACCGACCAGTTTTGTCCGCCCCAGCACTATGCGTAGAAAGAACAAAAGTGAAAAGGCCTCCAACCTCCTAAGAGGAAGGAAGCCGCCCCACAGCCGAAACCGAAGATCAACAAACAGGAGTTTCTGAAATGAAAAAAAAGTGCAGACCACAGGAATAAAGGTTCAAACAGCCCACAAAATCCTCCCCAAGAGATGATGACTTCCTCCTCAATGAGGAAGACATGACTCTCCTGTTGATTGCTGCAGTCACAGCAGTAGCAACAGCTTTGGGAAGAACGAGTGAAGAGGCCGAGAAGGAGTCACAGTCGCCATGACGGCAATTACCAAGACTGTCGCAGTCCTGAAGGGAAGGAAGCTGGAGAGAGCCAAACCAGCCCCATCCTCACCCTCACACCAGGACGAGACTCCCCTCCCCACTCTAACCCAGGCCATGCCCTCACAGTCAGAGCCAAACCAGGCTGAATCTGTGCAGCCAGAGCCAGAACACGCTGACCTTGCCCTGGCAAGGCCTGCAAAGAAAAAAATGCACAGAAACAGCTTAAACAGAGAAAAGCCAAGGAAACCACAAATCATAGCTACCAAAGGCTCTCCACCCCCCAGTGGACCCAGGGGTAGCCTGATAGCAGAAGACCCCTCTAGCAACGAGGACTTCACAATGGAGTTGTCAGACTCCAAAACCAGTCAATCCGAATACGACGATGTAACTATCATCTAGTAATGACACACAATTTAAGCATTCTGCAGTGGAACGTCTATGGCTTCTCTGCAAGGAATGCCATCCTCTACGCAATTGTGCAGTCAAGGAGCATTGACATTGTCATGCTCCAGGAGACATTAACAGTGGGACCTGTTCACTTCTCCGGGTATCATGTCTTCATGCTGCCACACATTGATGGCAAGAGTGGCTTGATCACCCTTTTCAGAGCAACAATCCCCTGCTCTGCAATAGCCGATGCACAGCACTGTGGAGACGATGTTGAATCTCTTGCCATCGAGATTCACCCGGTCGGGTGGCCCCTGAAATTGTACAATGTGTACAGCCGGCCAAGCTGTAGGAGCTTAGACATCAGCCAGGTCTGTGCTTCTGCAGCACATGACCAAGTGATCATAGGCTGAAACTTCAATGCATACCACCCCATCCTGGCTCCCTGCTGGGCACCAGATGCGGCTGGCTATCACACAGCCAATGTGCTTGAGACATATATCAGATCAGATCTCACCCTGGTCACTGCGACTCTGGTGGAGAGGATTGGCTGGTGTGTCGATGAGACTGTCATAAGTGACCATTATGGCACTATAACTACCCTCATGGATAGTGACCCAGCCAAAATGCCATGACCGAATCCAAGACATTTCACAACCCCTTGGCCCATTGTCTAAGAAGCAATGAACCCACACAAAGTCAAAATGTGGAAGTGCTTGAAACCAGACTTGTAAATGCCATTGATCAAGCAGCCTCACTGACCATACCCAAAACTCGGCCTGGGTCCAAGAGTCACAAAGATGCCTGGTACTTCAATGACGAGATTAGGGTGGTCAACATGTGCTGAAAACAATTCCGAAGGCAAAGAACCCCTGACAACCTAGCCCTCTTAAGGGAGGCTGTCAGGATGCCAAGGAAACTGCCAACTGAGTCAGGCAGGAAGAGTGGCTGGAATGGTGTGAGTCCCTCAGCCACCATACCACCCTCTCTGAGCTATGGCAACGGATCAAGCGAGCTACCAGCCGTTCAGCCCCAAGATGCATGCACTATGACCCCCAGTCAGAGGCGAACAGACTGGCGCACGAGTTCTCTGCGAGAACAAGTAGCAACAGCCTACCAGCTGAACTGAGGGCAAGAAATCTATAACCAGACAGACTTGCTCATATCAGAGAAAGGGCAGCCAAACCCGATAACTCAGATGTTATCTTTTCTCTGAGCGAACTAAGAAATGCCTATAAAAACAGTTGTGACACAGCCCCGGGCTCTGATGGGATCTTATACCCCATCATTTCCCACCTGGGACTAGTAGGTGAGCTTGCATTCCTGCAAATCATCAACAAGTCCTGGAAAACATCCACTCTACCCCAGAGTTGGAAGAGGGCTACCACAGTTCCCATCCCTAAACCAAAGGAGCCTGTCTGGCCAAGACAGCCGAGAGGATGGTACTAAACTGGCTGCAATGGAAAATGGGACCCCCACATGAACACCTCCATGGGTTCTCCAGGGGCATGAGCACAGCGTACAGCATAGCCACACTCTTGAGCACAATAAGCACGGGCACATCTGTGGTAGTATTCTTTGACCTGGAGAAGGTTTTGAATTGGCAAGTCCTCTTGCCATTCAGGATAGGTGACTACTTTAGGAATACAACAACCAGAGTCAAATTCCAAAATCACCTATCACAGCACATGCCACTAGAGAATGGAACGCCACAGAGTAGGGTTCACAGTCCAGCCCTTTTTAACACATTAATGTCCTGTATCCTCAACATAAACCTCCCAGTGGGGTGCAAGATCATTTCCTATACAGACGATCTTGCTATCATCTCCACTGGACCTCGTCTGAGGAGTGTTGTAGGACAGGACTAAAGATCTCTGCAGCCAAATCCAAAGCCATGGCTCTGAGACAAAAAGTTCAAGGCACAAGTCTGAAAATCCAGGGAATGGACTTGGAGTGGGTTCAGGACTACCTCTACCTTGGGGTAAGGATAGACCGGACCCTCTTCTTCCAGAAGGAGGTCCAGTACCTGGTTGACTGAACAAAATCAAGACTGTCTGTCATGAGAGCAATGAGTGGGAGATGCATAGGAGCCAGAAACAGAGTACTAAGATCATTCTATGTACATGCTGTCCGGTCCATTGTGGACTATGCCTCCCTTCCTCTGATTAGCATTAAGAAAAAAAAGACAAACTGGCGACAGTCGAAAACGAAGCTGCCACGGTCATTCTGGGTGCCCCAAGGTGGGCGAAGGTCCTAAACCTCCTCCTGGAGGCAAACCTCCTCCCCCTGGCCTCACGAATCGTTCTAATGGCAGCACAATTCTTAACAAAGGTCATCCAGGCTCCCAGGAATACAAGCCTAAGACATAAAATAGTCAGACGCCTAGAACAAGATAACGAGCTCTTTGCAAACAACTCCTGGCTGTCTCAACCAGCAAGGGTGTTAATATGCCATCAGCTCAAAGAACAGCTTCTTGCCAATGGCATGGACTCCACTCACCCTGACTTTGTCGAAGCTCTGCCGTGGGCACAAACCTCGATAGATTTCGCTGCCATGAGCTTGGCAACCATAACGAATGAATACCCCACGCATAGCCTAAAGGCAGAAATCCAGAGGGTCATTGCAACCATCACTCCTCCAGGTAGTAGAACATACTACGTGGATGGATCGGTTGATCCCTTGACCCATACTGCAGGCGCCGGTTTCACAGCAAAGGATGCCACAAAATCCATGAGGGTAACAGACAACGCCTCCTCGCTACAGGCAAAGGCAGTTGCTAACATGAGAGCCCTAGGCCACGTGTCCGTGAGGGAAGGACATGTGGTCATAAATACAGACTCCAGAGGAGCCATCGACTGTCTTCAGCAGCGCTCACCCAATGACAATATCTACCTTCTGACTGCTATCCTCACACTGGCACAGAGGATTTTTGCACAGGGTAGAAGAATTATCATAAATCGGGTTCCCCGCCACATTGGGATTAGAGGGAAGCTTGCTGACAGACCAGCCGACATTGGCAGGGGTATGCCCCCTAATCCCATGATTATACAACCAAGTCGAAAATTACTTAGGAAGAAGTGTACGGTGACAGCAACCTCCTTCCGCCTGCAGCTTCACAGAGAGAAAACGAGATCCTCCCCCTCGGCCAGCTGGTACTCAGAAGCCACAGGCTATGAACCACTAGCACACTCTGAAATAACCAACAGAGGTACCAAAGTCATTCTTCACAGAATGCGCCTAGGTTACGACTGTGCATGGCAGATCATAGAGAAAATAAACCGTGAAGAGAGGTGTTCATGCATTGCGGTGAGCCGAACGCCGCACTCGTAATTGTGAGTACACACAATTCCTGAGACAGGGTCCGCCGAACACAGTCGTCGTGCTGGTACAGAGATTATGCGACAGGAGCTCCTGCTGGCAATCCCATCGCCACGGTAAGCACCGAGTGTCAAAATGAAACAGCCATAAAAAGCTGACACAGGCCGGGCCATATATGGAAGACCTGGGCGAAGCTAGAACTTCGCAAATCTCAATGCTATGCCCTGTATCTCCTTTATCCTGAGACCTCGTACAAAACTACAATGCAATAACACATGACCCTGTAACTCCTTTATCCTGAGACCTTGTACAAAACTACAATGCAATAACATGTGACCCCGTATCTCCTTTATCCTGAGACCTCGTACAAAACTACAATGCAATATTAAAATCAACAAATTTGAAGATAATTCTGCGTCAAATAAACAGATAAATCTTAGAAGACCCTCTTGATTAATTGTCAAACGTTAGTTTAGTCGTGTCTTATATTTTACTGATATATAACTCTTTAATTTTTGTCAGGTCTTTAATTTGTTCTTATGCAAATTTTCCTTGGTTGAAGATTATTCTGTTTTGGAAATAATCAGAAAAGCTTCGAGGCCACTCCTAACAAATTATCAAACACTAATTGTGCCATCTACATTTTTATTACTGTATTTTATTATATTGTGTATTTTACAAGTGATGCAATAACAATTAGCGTAGGGATGCCACATCACATTTAGATATACATGTTTAATATTTGTCAACAATACGTAGCAAGGATGTACACTTCACACCCCCCGTCCAAGCAGCTGCCCTTCTCCTTGGGCAGGACGCAGATGTCGCCCGGCTTTCTCTTTTCGCACAGGGATAAACATCCGCCCTCGAAGGGAACCGCCGCATAAAAGGACACGTCCGTAAGGCACAGGGAGAGACACGGCAGACAGGCCAAGCCACACAAGGTCTAGCTCCACCACCTCGTCTTCCACCCGGGGACACGGGGGCCTCTTGGGGGATCTCATATCTGTCTTCAAGAATAAGCCAGCAAGCTAAGCCCCTTTTCACTGACCCACCCAAGTCCATCTCTCGTCTCGCTCACATCTGGTGACGCGGTGCTCCCAACTCTCGTGTCCCCTACATCTGGTGGCTTGCGGTGGTCACCTGTCGCTTACAATATTACCATCATGATATAGGCAAAATTTATTGCCATATTTAATCTATAATCTATTTATATCGTCTTTACAAATAGATTATCAAAATACGATTTCTTACAATATGTGTGTTCTATTACCAGCATTAACTTTGAGATGTAGAAACGGGGCAAATCATCTTTTTTTCTTCTTTTTGTGTGTGTATGTCTAAGACAAATTTCGGAGTCTAAGACCTTTCGTGAATACCACCCCTGGTTCTGCTTGAAGTCACTTGGGGTTGGGTCCACGGGCTGGAAACAGTATTTATGACTATAAGTATACATATAAGTATATGTATATATGTATGTATGTATGTATGTATATATATATATGTGTGTGTGTGTGTGTGTGTGTTCGAGTTCGAAACTTTCGATTCAGTTTTATTTTCTACTGTGGCTGTTTCCCTTTTCATATGTGTGTGTGTGTGTGTGTGTGTGTGTGTGTGTGTGTGTGTGTGTGTGTGTGTGTGTGTGTGTGTGTGTGTGTGTGTGTGTGTGTGTGTGTGTGTGTGTGTGTGTACTATATATATATATATATATATATATATATATATATATATATATATATATATACATATATATCGCAAATGGCGATAATATTATCGTCAAAATAAAACTTAATATAGCCTCGCCCACTCCTTTCACCAGACATGATGGATGAGTGCGAGTAGAAGGGAAGGGGGGAGTCAACCAATTGTCGTGATCAGACTTGGAATCTTACATGCACGCAGGAGCAATTGCAGTCACTGATTAATTAAAAACGAGGAAACGAAACAACAGCCTTGCACAGAGAGAGGGCAAGAGAGGGGCAGAGAGAGGGCAAGCTGGAGTTCGCCCACTCAACACGCTGTCACTTTTTGTGTTTATTTCATTTTTCTGAACTTTGTAACGGATAGTGACAGTGGATTACAACCTGTGACCTGATATTAAAAGGTAAAGAGAATTATATTGGTTCGTGTGTATGTAGTCTCCCAGTAAAGCACCAGAACTCACCCTTTATATCTTCTTCCGATCTTATCTTATTTTTATTTGTTTTATTTTTAATAAATAGAAGTGTTGTACGAGGAAAACATCTGGAATTACAAAGGATATAAGAGTCAGTTTTGTGTTTATTAATTGCAACGTCCCAAGGGTGTAAAGAGGTCACTAACACCACCGATTAGTATGTTCGGGAACACAAACACTAAAACACAAGTCAAAGACAAATCAGACATAAAACACACACACACACAAAAAAACACGAAACACAAACATTAAATGAGAACCAGCTTCTCTCACATAAACATGTAACTTAATCACTTATCTATATATTGCCGAGACCACAATTATTCTGCGCACCACAACCACTAACTAGAACTCGAACTGGACCTCCTTGAAGGACCGGGGACTTTTCATTGTCACCTAAGTCCGCGAAACTGAGTTTTGGTCCTCACAAGATTTGCAACTGAAAATTCTTAGGTCCCTAAGATATTTTTATTATTATAAAAAATATTTTAAAAGTGTTCATAAAATGAATAAAAGTTCTGTGAAATAAAACAGTAAAAATAAAAAAGAACCATCGTGTACAAGAGTATATCATAGTAAAATAAGTTAATAAATGTTTAGTGTAAAATTGTTAAAAATTGGAGATGTAAAATATTCACAATGAAATTATGATATAATGATAATAAATAAGATTAATAAAGATTAAAAGTTTCTTTTCACATTCATTTTCTCTTTAGTGGTCCATTTCTAATACGGCAAAGGTTCGTCTAATGTAGAAATGTTTATTAAATGCACATAAAAC
>NC_051389.1:35281229-35283729 GCF_015228065.2 Penaeus monodon
TCTCTCATATGTAGTTAGGAGAAGTATTGAAGTATTTTCTGTAATTTTTTTGGATTTCCAAAATGAAAAATTTAAGTATGAGATCAATTATCCCAAAACCTTGGAAAAAAAAAGCTTGTCCAAACATTTTTCAAGTTTTCTAAACTATCCATTTTTTGCCTCAAAATATTTTTTTTTTTGCTTTCCATCTGGTAAAATATGAATCCTGGGTATAAAGTGACCATCCTATGTGTTTGCTCAATGATTCTACTGCCCCCACAGTTTGTGGGGGGATGTCAATGTGGGGCAAATTATGACCAAGTATGGGGCAAATAATGACCAAATTGTCATATTCATTATTTACCCCGCAATTCACTTTTACCTCAACTCTTTTTTCCCCACATATGATTTTTTACCCCAATCTTGGTCTTTTTTACCCCCAATGATTTTATTCACAACATAATTTATGTATATAAATATATTCTGGTATTCTGGTCTCCAGAACAATTGATAAAACCTGATCTAGGAAACTATACTGTGTAATCTAATCTACTAAATTCTATTTCCAGAGTAAATAGACAGGTGCATTTAATATAAGGCTATCACAGTATCATCTAAATCTATCAGAATGGTTACGGTACCTATAAAAAGAAAATGAAGCAATATAATGAAGTTACAATTGCAGTAGCAATTAATGATGTAATAGGAGATCATCTATCAAGAACTGCTAAGAAATATGGAATGAGTAGTGGAATGTTGTGGAAACCGTGTCCAGATGAAAAAATCTAATACTGAACACAAGGATATGGGTATATAAATGATTATATATATATATATATATATATAGATATATATATTATATATATATATATATATATATCTATATATTATATTATATATATAGTTTTCAGTTGTAAATGAACCTAGAATGGATACTGTACAAATGTAATATATATACTGTGTAGCCTATATGTACAGGTGTGTGTGTGTGTATCTTATCACCATTAATTATGTCACTTCAATCCCTTATGAACAGGGAAGGAAGATTTGTCTTGGTACAGAGTTGGAAGACAAGTTGAAGAATCTCCTTAAGAGATGGAAAGATGGGGCTAGGTCCCACCTTCTTGGAATTCCAGATATATACATGACTATGCTTCATTGCCAATTGAATAAGCAACTTGCGCAATCATCAAAGACAACGACCTGGATGTGATTGGGTTTAAAAAGCTTCTGCTCAGACATATTATGACATTAAAAAGGAGGACCCAATGCAGTGTGCCCGGTCAAGAGGGTTACTTCAGAGTCCATTTGTTATTTATGAATTTTACGACATGCTTTGAGAAGGAATGTCTGATCCCATATTCAAGGATCGTCCAGAGTGTAATTTATAACTTGGATAGAGAGGTTCCCATGCCCATCAAGTCCAAGACATTGGGTCAGGAGACAAACAGTGAGGCTCACACATGGCGCTAACAGAGAGAACATACCGTCCCTGCAACAGCTGTGCAGATGGTGCATGTCTTGATCCCCTTGTAGTTTTCAAGGGCAAGAAAATGCAGTCAACTTGGATAGGAGAGAAGCACTCCCAGGCACACAGTACGCTGTTACTGAATCTGGATGGATGACAAGTGCTGTGTTTTGAGGACTATTTTAAGACATTAGCAAAAGAACTGCTAACATCCGTCCATTACTGGTAATCCGGGTGGACATGCCATGGACATGTCTTGATCCCTTGTAGTTTCAAGGCAAGAAATGCATTCACTTGGATAGATAGAAGCACTCCAGGCCACATGTACCGCTGTTACTGACTGATGGATGACGTCTGTGTTTGAGGACCTATTTAAACATTAAAGCAAAAAGACTGCTAACACCCGTCATCTGGTAATCCTGGATGGACATCTAAGCCACACTTCACTGACCACTGGGAGGGGCATCCAGAGAATAATCTCATTAATCAAACTACCTCACATTGTACCGACTTGGCTTCATGGCCTTTAAGACGTTGACAGTGGTTCGCACCATGAATCAAACTATGTGCAACACTTCACCACTATGTGACAGACAACTGGGCACGAGAACCGCTTAGAAATACAGGATTTGTTACATGCATGTACATCTGAGCAAAGTCTTTCAGAAATAACATAAAAGCGGCTTCAAGGCAACTGCCTTAATGCCATTGAATAACACAAGTAAACAATGAGAGCTAGATCCTATCAAATTGGCAACATAGCAACTCATGGTACAAAGGATCCAACTAATAATAATGACCCATCCTTGAAGAATACCCGAACCAAATATCAGAGAGCCACAATGAACTCCCATTGAACCATGCTCAACACCAGTCCTACACACTCCTCACAGATTCAAAGCAGGCTGCAGCCACTGACATGACAGTCAATTCATTACTGTCAATAATCAAGATGCAGAGAACATACTTTGAGTAAATTCAGCACAGCAAACTGTTGATGAACTGCAAGAAGCCCCTTCAGGTAAGACTTTAGACTTTCTACATAACAAGAAG
>NC_051389.1:35288729-35304877 GCF_015228065.2 Penaeus monodon
ATACGGAATACTAGAGGAATGGAGTGGAGACAATGGTCAAGGAAATGTTGAGGACAGTAGGAGGGGATATTTGGATTTGGTGGGTCGGGAAAACAGAGAGCAAATATGGTGTGAGGTTAATAAGCCATGGAAGGAACGGAATGGACAGAGAACTGGAGAGGTTTTGGAGATGGGGAAAGGGAATGGAGAGGAGGGTAATCCCTGCGGTGAGAAAGGGGAGGTAATCGTGAGATTGAAAGCTAAGGTAAGAAGTAGGGGTTGTGGGATAGTAGTTGGTTGTAGTGAGGGAAAATTTGGTGGAATCGACCATGCATCGGAAGAGAAAGGGCCGACGTCGAGTTAGAGATGTATGCGATTCAGGTGTACGTCTCTCACTGGGGAGGAGCGAAGGCGCCTGTGCTAAGCGAAGACCCAGTGATGGAGTGTAATCAAGATGGGCAAGGAGATAAGTTGAGGCAGAGGAGTAGATAATGGCATCCATAATGACAAGAGTGGAGAGGATCAAAGTACATGAAGATGAAGGAGATTTTTGCAATCTAGCCCCATGATATATGGGATAGAGTTTTTTAAGATTCGAGAGGTTGGAGTGCTTTTTCTTTAATGTGTAGAATATGGTCTCGCCAGGACAGTTGGAGTCAAAAATTGACATCTAGAATTTGCCAGAGGAACGCATTGGAGTGGAGTGCCATATAGAAGAGTGGTGATAGGGGACTCTACCTTTAGCGAGAGAAAGATGGAGAAAGATTTAGAGGTAGAAAAGCGGAAGCCATGGTTTGTGGCCTAGGGAAGATCCGGATGAGATTGCAGATTGAAGAAATTGGTAGAGATTTTGGTATGGATGTATCAGAGCATAATGGTAAATCATCACCATATAGTGGATGACCGTGCTCCTGGTGGTAAAACTGAGACAATAGCTTAACAGCAAGAAGGAATAAGTGGACTGAGGGCACACTGCCTTGTGGACACTCGATTTTGGGGAAAGAAAGATGATGTGGGCAGAGCGATTTTGAACCTGGAAAGATGCATTGGGAGAGAAGGACTTATGAAGACCACAGCATGTTTCCACGTATGCCTAGAGAGGGACAGTTGTTGGAGACTATGGTACCGCCATGTCGTATCATTATGCTTATTTTCCTAGATAAAAAAAATATAGCTAGTACGGATTCTGCATGCAAATGCAGATGTAATATATGTCTCAAAATGAGCCATTGGGTCCTGGTGCTTCTGGCACGGCGAAAACTAATTGGGAAGAGAGAGAAGATTGTGAGTATTCATACCACATAAGCGGAGTTCACCTTCGCTCTAACAGTTTTGGCACAAGCATCTAGTTAGTGCTATGGGGCGATAGTCCTTGAGAAGTGTAGCCCGATTATTGGGGTTTTCAGGAAGGGAAGGATAAGAGCTTCTCGCCAATTAGAAGGAAATTTCCTGATGTTCATATGTGGTTGTTAAATTTTTTATAGGAAGGATAAGGAGGCAGATGGGAGTTGCCGGGCCATACGGTATGAATACCGTCAGGGCCCCTTCATGAGTGTTCGGCACGTTGTAGGGCAGTATGAGTTCAGAGGAAGAAAATGGGCATATATGACTCATCAGAGGATGGTGAAGATAATGGGGTACGTTCTCTGGTGGTCTTAATAGAAGAGAAGTGTGGCGAAAGGTTGAGAACCAGTCTGACCTGGCTGAAATAATCACCCAGTTGCATTAGCGACTGGAGAGGAATCAGAAATGAGGAATTTCGATATGGTAGGACAGGGGCAAGGATGGGGGGATGTTTGGCTGATAGTTTTTATGAATTCGGCGGCCAAACATTTTGAGATAGATGTAGAGGATGGTAATTGATGAAACATAATTTCGCCGTCTATTTGTTTTACTATTCCGTATTGTACGACGGAGATAGGCAGATGCTCTTTTAAGGAGATAAGGGCTGATAGTTGAGTTGGAGTACCTCGCTTGTACGGTAACTGTTCCAGCTGTATGTTTTAAGCGAAGTGCTTTAAGGGCAATCAGAATTCCACCATGGAACCCCTTGGAGGTATATGGTCTTGAGTTCGAGATAGCTGTTGTGCAGCTCTTAAGACTGTATCATTTCTGGAAATGGAGGTAAGGGAGGTATGGAGGGGTAATAGCAGAGAGTGAAGTGCGTAATGCCAGTCGGCTCTATCAAAGCACCAGCGTGGGGAATTAGGAGTGGTACGTATAGTAGGAGAAAGGAGAACTGAAAGTGTCACTATAGGGAAAGTGGTCTAAGACTGACCAGTGAAATCTAATGAAGAGAAGGGGAGGCATAGAGAGATGTCAATGCAGAACAAAGATTTGCGTGCGTGTATCAAAGTGGTGTGGGGCGATCTGAATTTAGAATAGTAGGTCGCTGTGGAGAGAAAGCGCCTCTAGAAGAATCGCCTCGGGAGTTTGTGATAGAATCACCCCATAGAGTGTGGCGGGCCAGTTAAGTCACCAACTATGAGGAAAGTGGTTTGAAGTTGGAATTAGATTTTCACAAGCAACAAAGTCAATGGGGTGGGAAGATAGAAGTAGACTGAAATCACTGTGGATCCAACGATGAGGAGATACGGATAACTGGTGCAAGGGAACATTGGTTTGAAGGGAGGTGTGGACATAAGGTGTTTTCCGATGATGAAGTATGGATTAACATAAAGGAATGTGGGAAAGAATAAAAACAAATGATAATTGGGGATTGGTATGGGAGATGTGTAAGAAGGTCCTGAAGGCATACAATAGATGGATTCTAAGAGAAAAGGATACTGACGAGGTCAGGTTCTGTGGAGGCGAACGCGAATATTCCAATGAAGGATAGTTATACTATAATTGAATAGATTGTAGTACGTGTTTGGAGATTTTTGAGGGGGAGAAGCTAGAGGGTGGAAAAAGGATTTGAGAGGTCTGAGATGGGAGAGGTGTGGGAGTTGTGTTTCTAACTCCACGAGCAGGGTATTCCAGGAGCTGGAGGGTCTGAGGAAGGGGATACTTGTGACATAAGGGATTCGTGGTGTATCAAGGAAGGGAGTGGCAAGGGATAGAGGGGATTGTGGGAGGGTTAATGTGGGCGGGTGGGGTCGGGGGATGGGCTGTGTTGGGAGGGGGTAGGAGGATGGGTGTAGGGGGATTCGTTATAGGAGGATGGATTCAGCGTTTACTTGTTGTGGAAGGAGCAGGAGTTGTATTTGGAGGTCGGAGGTCAGTTTTCATGAGGTAATCTTGAATATTTCAATGTTTCTTCTGAGGAGTTGGTTGGGAGTTTTTGGGATAAAGGCTTTCTTGTGAGGGGGGAAGAGAGGACTGGTGTCTCAAGCATAGGAGCAAAGGAAAAGTGAGGTGTTGTGTGGTAGGGGAAGAGAGGTGGAACTTTTGTTCTGTCTGTTACGGGTTGTGAGAGGAGGGAGAGGGGAAGGTGTTGGGGTTTTAGTGGTGATTGAAATATCATGTAGTAAGAGATTGGAGTGTCTGGATTTAGGATGGCAAAAGAGTTTGACTGGGGACGGTAGGAGGTTAGAAGAGGGGGGGGTTAGATGTAGGGGGGGTGGGTTTAGGAAGAATTGGTAGAGTGAGCAGTATTCACTGGATAATGAGTAAGAGAAAACCACGTCGACGTGCTTCTTGTCTGGCTTCACGTAGTGTGAGTCCAGTTTTGAATCTTAGAGTTTGCTACCTCAGACTCAATTTGTAGGTGGGCAGCCCCTATAAAAATACATTATGGGGCGCCAAAGTTGGGCACATGTGCGTGATTTGTGCAGGGCAGTTAATCGGGTAATGGCCAAGGTTGGGCACTAGTGGGCATCTGGCTGTGTAACTGCAATGTTGGCTGGTGTCCTATGACGCCAACAGTTTTGGCACTGGACGTGGAGGAGGTTTGGTATGGTGAACAGGAGGATTTCCGGCTCCTATGTAACTTTAAGGGAAGGTCATGTCTACGGAAGGTATTTTGGTGCTATGTTAGTGTTTCTTTCGATGACCTCTGGGAGAATGGAGTAGCATGCACTGACATTGCATCAGAGTCTGTGAGACAGGCAATAATCTTCTCCAAATCTGACCAATCTTGTCATAGATTGGGCAATTGCTGGGAGATTGAAACGTTTCCGGTAAGTATTGAGGGTTGATGGGGTCTGCAAGGATGGGTTACTATATAGGTCGTTAGTTTTGTTAATGCTATAGCTGGTTTTCGGATGTCCTGTACAGAATGGGAGCGGTCGTGTCGGCTACGGAAAGAGACTTTACATACTGGTTTTTGGAGACTTGTTGAAGAGAATGGTGTTGTCAGAGTAGGGAGCTGTGGGAGGGATCACGAAATAGGTCCATTTGCGCGCTGAGAGGGTATTCAAAATTGTTTTGTAGAGATAGTGATTCGAAGGGCGGGGTCGTGACGAAGATGGAGTAGTGGTTGAGGGAGGTAGTGTTATGGGGAGGTGGGCAATAAGGGCTTAAGGTATTTAATAAGTGAGGTGGGGTGTTGATTTTGGAGTTTGTGGTAGAGGTTTTGAAGTTGAGCTTGCTGGAGAGTGGAAATGTTCCTTAATGGTTGATTGTTGGCTACTGTACTATAGGTATTGATGAGGGGTTAAGTTATTGCATGTTTCGGACCGTGTCAAAGGAGAGCCTAGGGTCAGGGAAGTGGTGGGTTTACATCGTTGGGGCTATTTGATAAAGGGCAGCCTCATTGCCCCTAATAGTGGGGATAAGTTTTCATTTACTGGCGTCATGGTAAGCCTGGATTATGTTTGGGGATAAACAGTCCAACCCTCAGGTCCCCTGAGGGGTAAGGGCGGATAACTAAATCAGGGGGAATACCTGCCCATGGCTCCGCTCAGGCCGTTTCAGGACTGGCACAAAGTCAGCCTTTCATCCTTTTCAGCACGGCTCTCCACAACCTTAGGGGTGGATAGCAGAAGGGTTTGGGTGAGGGACAGAAACGAAGGTTGGAGGAAATCAAGACCATGCAAAATTAGTGAGTCGAGGGCTGAGTCCCAAGGTTGGGGAGTTCCCCTCATTTGGTCCCAGCTCCGCCTCCTAGCCCCCCCACGACCACAACGGCAAGGGATTGGGGGGGTGGCATGGGTTTGGTGCTCACCGAACAGAGGAAATCAAATTTAGACAAATAACCGAATCTGTTGGGAAGAAATTCTTCTCCATCAGTGAGGTGCTATGCCTTGACCCTTTCAGAAAAATCTATTCGTGTACGATATTTGTACGATGTGTGTGTACCTCTATGGAAATAACGAAGTCATACTTGTTGGATGATCAACGAATATCGATGTATAATCGTTTCGTTTAAGCTGAACACCCTTATATAATGCTAAAATTCTTAGTCATAGCTTTCGTTATTATTCCATTAGTCATGGCTTTCTCAGAGTCCGCATCCACATTCGAATAACGCGAGTGAAATAGACTTAGCTTGTTCACTCAGGAATTACCAACTGGGTGGTTCCAAAGAGGGTGAATATCAAAGTCCAAGAAATTACTCATAACAATGAGTCAATGCACAGAAAATATGGCTATGCTACATGATACGTGGATGGCTGGGTATGTGCGTGTGATGTAGTTAACAGAATATGTATATATACATATATACATAAATAAGTGTGTGTGTATATATATATATGTATATATATATATTTTTTTTTTCTTTTTTTTTTCTTTGACAGGGATTCAATAAATCGACTCGTTGGAAATATGCTTATTAATTTTGAGGATCTATTTATTTTCGAGCAAATTGTAAACAGAAAAACGTTAATCATAGAAAAGAAGGACCAATACTGGGGCTAGTCATACTTGTAATAAGAACAATCTATCGTTATTCAAAACCTTGTCTAATCCGCGGGACAGAGATGAAGTGCTTATGCGAGGTCCCTGTTTCCCCCATAACACCTATTCCCTTTTAGCATGACCTATTAGCAACTGGAGGGTTCTTTCATTAGCCGTTTCCAAAACAATGACAACATTCACCTAATCATTTTTCATCGGGTTTGAGTCGCATGCCTTGCTTGGCCGGTTTTGGTCATCGAACCATTTCGTAACTGCCCATGACATGTGCACGAATACGACTGTTTCTAGGAAGGACCAAAGGACGTCCTGATGAATTCCTCTTCTAACAATTTAAAAATATTTGTCCAAATTGAATCTCCCTTCTGTTTCAGCGAGTTCACCAACACCATGCATGAAAATCAACCCAACTTATTACAGATCCTCTGTAATAAGTTTCATAGATGTCTCTTACTTCTGAAAAGTAAATCATGATAAATAATATATCTATATGCAAAGTTAGCCTATGATCAAATTGAAAAAAGTCAATGACATTTACACATGTTATCTCTCATCCAGCAATGGAGCTTCCCGTGCGCTCTCCACATACTGCTGGGTGAACTTGAGGCAATGTTGTTTGTTCAACCTCTCTTTGATAACATTCTGTGATGAATCTCACCCCAGTCGTTTTCTTCACCGTGCGGCTTGTTAGTGGAAGCTGGTTTTCATATGAATTTTAGCTGCGTTGGTGAAGGGGCATCTGGAACGAGGGCGGTCGTTCACAGGGTGCCCTTCTCCTCCCACCTTATTCACCTGTATACCATCGAGTGGGAGATACCCGGCTCTCTGGTTATTTCACAGGTAGAATTAATTATTAATAAGGCCTTTGTTTGCAGTTTCTGGATGCCTTGCGGCCATCTTGAAAAAGGTGTCAGCTTGGCAGCCTTGTTTTCACCTCGGATTTCCCATAATGTCAACTACCATCGAACATATTTTTCTTTCTTGTTTAGCATACATTAGGGTTAGTCACGAAATGAATATTCAGGAATTTATGAAGATTCATTATCATAAACTGTATTAAATATAAGATTTCGTATTTTTCATTTTCTAAATAGAATGCAAGGTCAATTCTTAATAAAAGCATAGATCTAAATCATCTGATAAACAAAAAAACAACTAGACATACTCTCATTATGCGAAAACTGGCTGATAAATAAAGACTTTCAACGTAAAAAATTATAAAATTATAAGATATGACAGACTAGTTATTTGTTTACAAGATAATATATAATATAAACAAATAAATCTATGGGATAGATTAAAAGTGAAAATTGAAGCTATGGAAATAGAGATGTCATAAAAAATAACTGGATGAATATTTTATTGATTTACAATCCCTGCAAAAACTTCAGCCAAAATTATATAGAATATTTTCCAGAACAAATAAATGATCCAAAATTAATAATAGGAGATTTCAATGCAAATTATCCAAGCTGTAATTCTAATTTTTATCTAAATCACACAAGCGAAACTGGGAAAGGTTTATTTAAAGTAATGTTATGTTATTAACTCCTACACTTAACATTCCAGACATCAAAAAACAACTCCGGTAACTGAAACCTTTTACAGAACAAACTAAATATAATACAAATAAAGATGCAAACACAAAACCAAGAGAAAACACTAGAATAACTAAAAAGACCCACACTCCACAGGTTAACAGAAACATAAACAAGCCAATACCAAAATACACCACAAAGCTATGCACAAGCTATGTCACAAAGAAAAAACATTACACCGGGACTGAAAACATCCCCAAAACAGAGAACCCAAAACATAGTGAATTTAAAAGTTACACCAGAGGCAAATACACATACAAACAAAAAAGAAATAAAACCACAAAAAAAAAAAAATATATATATATATATAAATCCAGAATAGTCACCAATAACATGGACATTACCCAAACCTATTACCCACTCTCATCACCCATACCCCCACTCCCCAAACACCCATTACTCAGCCCCATCACCTATCTAATACCCACATTAAAAAACCAAGATAAAAAAAAAAAAAGTTAAATTGAATGATTACCAAACAAAAAATATATAAAAAAGGCAGTATAAATTTGATGAACAATATCATCATCATCTCAAGGAGCTAACGCCGCGGGGGCGCATGGCCTCATCCACCTTCGCTTCCAGCCACGAGGATCCCTCGAGGCGATCTCCAGGGGAGGCACAGGCCCATCCCTAATTCCACGCGAAGGTCTCGCGAGCTGCCCAAGCCATGATCTCCTAGGACGTCCCACAGGTCTCCTCCACCCCGGGTTGTCTCGCAGAAAAGACAACCTGATGGGCAGGGTCGTCCATAGGGAGGGGGAGCTAGGTGGCCATATAGCCTGAGTTGGTGATCCCAGTTATGCAAGTAAAGGTCCCATGGGCCCGTTCACGGTTTTAAAACCCCCTTGGACACGGGCCCGCCAACTGTACCCCATGATCCGGCGAAGGGACTTGTTACAAAGGCATCAAGGCGAGACTCCAAGACACTGGATAACGTCCAGGTTTCGCTTTCCTAGAGCAAAACTGCAGTATCAAGGACTTGAAGACACGCAACTTGATCTTCATGAATAGGTACTGACATATCCAAAACACTCTTGTGTACCGAGTTCATGGCTCCGGTTGCCAGACTAATCCGTCTATGACTTCTGGTTCTGACAACCCAGAGATATATTGGACTACGCTACCAAGGTATGTAAAAAACTCTTTGTAACTTCAAACGTCTCCGCCGAAAAGCAGGGATCGACTGAACGGTTTCCCCTAAACAGCGCCCCAAAATCCTGACTCTTTGTCTTGTCCAGGCGACCTCTAGGCCTCCTAGGGGCTTAGCCTCCATGCTAGAATCATCAAGAGCCGCCACAAGTGACTCCAACGATCAGGATAGGCATGGCAACATCGTTGGCAAAGTCAAGGTCAGAGACCTTAATATTGCTAGTGCTGCTCCACACTGACTTTAGCTAGTAGTTCTGCCCATTATCAGTCCATACACGTGTTGAAAAGTGTGTGGTGCAAGGACGCAGCCTTTGGCTCATCCCGGAATTAACAGGGAAGAAGTTCGACATACCCCCACCACACTTACAGCACCCTCAGTAACAGTATAGAGGCTTGCTTATAAGGCCAGTAATCTGTGTCGGAATTCACTGAGCCTCAGCGATTCCCGAAGCACCGAGTCAAATGCATTGTGAGGTCGATGAGCTGCAAGGCAACATAAACCAAACTTCACGACGGTTGTTCTACAATTACTCTGAAGTGCTAGTATTGGTCTATCGTGGACGTGCCAGGAGTAAATCCAGGACTGCTCCGGTCCTGATCGCTCAGTAGGTGGTTGCGGATCATTTCAGAAGAATTGGGCGAGAACCTTGCTGTATGCTGAGCAGTGTAATGCCACGGTAGTGCTACAATCCAACGATTCCCCTTTCCCCCTTCCAGAGAGGGATGACCACGCCCCTCAGCAGGTCAGGGGGAATGGTACCAGAACTGACAAATGGCCTTCAGGACTGTATGCATGGACCCGTGCCATGGCGTTCACCCCAGCCTTCAGCAGTTCAGAGGGATATCACATATGCCTGCAGCTTTACCACACTTTCAGCTGGATAATCGCATCCTAACCTCTGTTAGGGTAGAGGTTCCTCGCTGATGGGTGGGTACGGCACAGGCACTGAGACATCACTTGCATCCAAGCTAACTGCTGGGGGGTTCGACCTGGTACAACTGTACAAAATACTCAGTCCAACGTTCACGAACCCAACATGATCAGAGATGATCTGTCCATCCGCTGATTGGACTGCAGTCATCTGTGAGGAGGGCTTAGGGTTCAGTTTTCTCAGGGCTTGGTAGGCAGGGCGAAGGTCATTTACCAAGAAATGGCCTTCGACCTCCTCAGCAAGATTCCTGATGAACTGTTCCTTGTCCCTTCTCAGCAGTGTCCGAGCCCTATGCACCATGGAACGACGCAAGACTTGATTCCCATTCAGCCGAGCCTTGCGACATGCTTCTGTGGCCTCTAATGTCTCCAGGGAGATGGAATTCTGCCTTGTCCTTGGGCGTACGCCAATGAACTCCTGAGCTGCTTCGAGTGTTACGCACTTGAAGAACTCCCACAGAGCAACTGGGTCCGTCAGGTTGCTGGGTTCTGTGAATCGGTCAGAGACTGCCATGGCGAACCCACGGGCACACTCCTCCTCCCTTAGTCTGTCCAAGTGAAACACCTTAGGGTGGCCACTGGAGGGACGGGGAGTTTTGAAGTGGACCCGCAGGGTAGCCACAACCAGCCTATGGTCGGTGCCACAGGAGTGGTCGATCTCCTTGGCCACTGTTCCTGTATCGCTGTACCAAGTCCAGCGATGCGGGTTGGAGCGCTGGTACCAGGAGCCAGAGATCCTCATTTTCTGGGACCTAGCAAAGTCCCGGAGAAGGACGCTATTCTCACTGCTGGGGTCAGCTCCCGAGCCATGGGGGCCGACAGACATCTCGTAGCCAGCTCGGTCACAGCCAGATACCATATTGAAGTCGCCCAGAACAATGCGAATATCTCGCCGGGGGCAATCGTCTGCCACAGATGTGAGTTTGGCGTAGAACGCCTCTTTCACATCGATTTTATATACATCGGTAGGAGCGTATACAGCAATAAGAGACAAGAAGCCAAAAGCATGCTTCAGTCTCAATGCCATAATACGCTCATCAACTGGTGTCACCTCAACTACCGTGGGCTGAAGTCGACTGGAGATGGCTATGGCTACACCCTGGAGGTGGTGACATCGCTGCGTGCCCGACCAGTAGAGGTGTACACCCACAGATGATGTGCCACTACCAGGTCTTCTCACGCATGAGAGGGCAGCCCACTAAACTCCCAGGCGCTTCAAATTCCCGCGATAGCCGAGGGGGGTTAACCGCTCAATCCTACCGCAAGGACCGGATGTTCCATGCGCCTACACGGAAAGCACGCCTGAGATTAAGCCCCGGGTGTCACTCCGGGGGCACGCCACCTCTGCCGCCCGCCGACACAGCCCAAATAAAGGGAGCGGCAGGGCTGTGGGAACCCGCCATCCGCCTAGGGTAACCTGGTGTCCCGAGGGCTTTGCCCCACCATCGCTTTCATGGTTGGGTGTGGGGCGCACTGCCAGGAATCAGGCGGGAAGAGTAAACTCTCGTTCCAATCCTGCCACCCCGGACAATTTGCCTCCCAGCGGGAACCCACAGGCCCGCCGTACCCTGCTGGGTGGGAGAGCGATAACAACCCCTCCCCCCAGCATTTCCATTTATTTTTGGACATCCCAGAGGGGTCATTCTGGGGGGAGGAGGACTGGCAAGGCCACTGCCCCCGACCGCCCGTTACCCCAGGGTGGCATATGGGGAAATGAGTTGGTACGAAGCCAGAGCGCGTCCACACGCGTGGCATTAACTCGTACATCTGGGGCCTCATGCTGTGTCGAGATCCCCCACAGATTTAGCCTGGGACCGCAAGGTGCCCAGTTACCCATGGTGTGGCCATGAGGAGGCCTTGATGCTGGAGAGGCTGTGACCGGGCCTAGGGGAAGACTTATGCAAAAGCTGCTTCACTGTTCGCACTGAGCTAGCCAGGGGTGGAAGCTGCAAGCGAGTAGGCATGCAAGCACTTAAAAAAACACATATAGGATACCACACCATCGCTTCACCATCACCATGCGCTGAAGCACCCCACCCATGTAGATATAGTATATGTATATATAGATATATATATTATAGATATATATGATATATATATATATAAGATAGATATGAGATAAGTAGATATATAAGTACCTACAGTAATATATAAATAGGTTTCTAGTAGGTGTGGATATATTGGATATAATCTATATATATATATAGATATAGATAATATAAATATATAGATAGATATAGTATATATAAGATTATAAGACAAAGATGTATATATAATAGTTGTATCTATGGATGGTGTAGTATATAGAGAGATTAATATAATAAGATATAGAGAGTGTAGAGTAATATATATAAAAGATATATATATATATATATAACACACACATAGATACATATATATAGATAATAGTAGATAGTAGATAGATAGAGAGATAAAGAGATAATATAGAGAGATATGAAATATAGATGTTATTATAGACTATATATATATAGATATAGTATATTATATATAGAGAGACAGCATAAAGAGATAAAGATTGATAATATTACAGTGTAGTATTATATATAGATATTATATATATTAGATGAGAGAATATAGAGTATATATATATATAATGAGATACAGAAGATATGCAATACATAGATAATATAGTATATATATAGATATATAATATCGAGAGATATAGAGATATAGATATATAAGAGAGCATAGGTTTATGTATATATATATATGAATATATATATCCCTATCTATACATAGATAGATATAGAGATAATATATGATATATAGATATGTATATATAACAATGTATGTATATATATATATCTAATATCATATATATATATCATATATATTACTAAATATATATTAAAACAGACACACACAGAATATGTGCAGGTATATATGTATTGTGTATATTATATATGTAGATATATAATATAGATATATATATATAATATAACATAATATAACATAGATATGTAGAAAATAGTATAATATATATATATATGTATATATAATAAATATATTAATATATATATATAATATATATTGCATATATATATATAATATATATATAATATATATACATACACACACACACACACACACACACACACACATATATATGTATATACATATATAGATTAGGATAGATATATACACGTCGCTATCGACGAAAAGCTCTCTGAACGCAGCACGCTAGAGACATCCTTTTTTTGCAGGTCTGGCTCGTACAAGCTTCACACACTACGTCGCTTCAAGTCCCTTGATGTCTTCACTTCTGGAGCTTCAAAAATCTACAGGCTAGTCCATCCTGCCTAAAAACTGACTACGCATCCCTGCCTGGGCCCCATCCGTCACCGCCCTCAGCTGCTACAACTCGAAAGGTGTACAGAAAAGGGCAGCTAAGATATTCTCGATTCTGCCACCATAGTACGCCACTGGAACCTATCTCTTCAAGGTGCATGACTAGGCGCTCCCTCTCTGGAGGTGACACAGCCTTTGGTTGGCGGTTTCACTGGAGCGGGAGGGAGAAGGGGTTCCAAACAATGCTTTTTTATACCTCTTGGAGGTGGGAGGCATTCCGCTCTGGTCTCTTACACAGGGTTCACATCTCCAACGCGTTTGCCGTGCGTGGCATCCCTGTTCGCTGTGCGGAAGGAGTCCGGGAAGTTGAGCGATACCGTGAATGAGTACGCTCTGCGGCTCGCAACCCGCCTCTTGGTCCTTTATTTCCAGTAAGATGGGGGTCTGATCTCGGCCCGGGTGCCCTCAAGGACACAAGGAGGCCAAAGGGACACAAAAAGCCAAATGTCCCAACTATGCCAAGGGGCATCACGCCTGGAGCCTGGCTCTCTGCCAGGAAAGCGGCAGCCTTAGGCGACAAGAGGTGCTAAAAAGCGACCAGATTTGTTCCTGCTCCCCAGGCACCCATGTTGGGAACCGAACAAAACAGAAAGACTTCTAGACCTCCTCCGAAGAAGGAAGCCCCCCACAGCCGACACGGATAATCCTCCAGTAAAAAGGAGTGTCCGCCATCAATAAAATGAGAAGACCACAGGAAGAAAGGTTCAAAGAACTCTGAAAAATCCTCCTCTAGAGACGATAATCTTCATCTTTGACGAGACGACATGACTCTCCGTTGACTGCTGTAGCACTGCAGTAGCAACAGCTTTGGAGAGGTCCAGTGAGGAGAAGGCAGTCACGGTCGCCCAAGACGGCAATGACCCAGACTGTCGCAGTCCTGCAAGGGTGGAGCTGAACAGAGCCAAAGCAGCCCCACCCTCACCAGGCAGAGACTCCCCTCCCAACCAAACCTGGCCACACCCCACAGGCAGAGCCAGAACAGGCTGAATCCATAAGTTGCCCGTGTAGAACGTTAAATCGCTGCGATTTATTTAAACTAACTGTTTAAATCGCAATTTGCAGATTGTTGTATGCCACTGCTGTTGCTCTGCAGAAGTTCTTATAATTCCTTGTATGTTGCGGGGTCCTAGTTTCTTGATCTTTTTATCCTTTCGCTTTCTGAATTCCTGTTCCTATCAAGGGTCTCAATAGTCTTATTAAAATTTAATTTGTACAGTGCAGGTCAAACTTTTTTTGATAATATATATATAAAATTAAAAATATATATTATTTTATATTTTATATAAAATATTTTTAAAAATATAATATACTTATATATATATATATATATATATTTTATTTTATAAAATTATATATTTAAAATTGAATATCCAATAACCCCTTGCCGATTTTTAAACACAAACGATATAAGTTTTTTTTTTTTTTATCATACCACCTTTAAAAAAACGGAAGCCTAATTCCTTTCCAGTTATGTCTGTTAACCTAAAAGAAAAACATACACCACAGACTAGCCAAAAAAAATTGTTTATAAACATAATTTCAGCTTTTTTATAGAGTCCAGTGCTCAGATCAGTACTTTATCTATTCATTTACCAAGTGTTAGCAAAATCAGAAATATAAAAAGTTTTTCATGTAGAGTTGGCATTTTCCCTTTTTAAATTATGTTTAGGTTCTGAAGGAGGTTTCACCAATCTAAGCCATGGTTTGTTTTATGTAAATCCATAATTCTCAAGGGCTCCCTTTCAAAGGCTATTACTAGAACTACCAAAGGCTCTCCACCTTCCATGGACCCACGGCTAGCCTGAAAACAGATGAGGATGATTCCTCTACCCTTGAGAAAAATTTTTTTATATATACACATATACGTAGGCCCCGCACACACACAGACACACACCACACACCCACACACACACACACACACACACACACACACACACAAAACACAAAACACACACACACACACACATATATATATAATATATATATATATATATATATATATATTATAAATTATATATATATAATATTATATTTATTATATATATGATATATATATATATTATATATATATAAAATATATCTATATATATAGTATATATTATATTAAAATAATTATATATATAATATAATTATAAAATTATGTTTATATATATATTTATATATATATATATATTTATATTTATAATATATATAATATTTGTTTTTTTTTTTTGTTGTTGTGTGTGTGGTTGTGGTTGTGTTTGTGTGGTGCGTGTTTTTTTGTGTCGTGTGTACTTGTGTTTGTGTCGTGCGTGGGGTGTTGTGGTGTGGGGGGTGTGTGTGTGTGTGTGGTGTGTGTTGTGTGTGTGTGTGTGTGTGTGTGTGTGTGTGTGTTGTGTGTGTATGTGTGTATGTGTGTATTTATATATGTATATACATATTTTGTTGTGTTTTGTGTGTGTGTGTGTGTGTGTGTGGGTGGGGGTGTGTTGTTGTGTGTGTGTGTGGGGGTGTGTGTGTGTGTGTGTGTGTGTGTTGTAAAGTATATATGTATTATATATATATAAAATATATATATTATATTTTGTGTGTGTGTGTGGTGTGTGGTGTGTGTGTGTGTGTGTGTGTGTGTGGGGTGTGTGGTTTTGTGCGTGTGTGTGTATGTTATATATATCTATCATCTCCATATTATATATTATTCTTCTATTTTATATATATTATATCTTTACTTATATATATTTATTTCTGTATATATATATTATATATATATTATATTATATCTTTATATATATATATATATTCTTTTTACTTTTGTTTTGTTGTGTGTGTGTGTGTGTGCGTGAAAGTGTGTGTGTGTGTGGGGTGTGTGTGTGTGTATATTTTATGTTATCTTATATATTATATCTCTATATATATTATATTTATCTAAATATATTTCATCTTTTATAACCGATATTCTGTTTTCAATATTATATACATATCTTCCTATATCTTTTGGGTGTTATTTATATTCTATATCTCATATTATATTTTATAATTTCTCTCTATATTATTCTTTCCCCATATCATTTAATATTTTTATATATATATCTTTTTCTCTATATATATATATATTAAGTAATTATATTATCTATTTTCTATTTATTTATCCTCTATATATATATATATATTTTTCTATATCTTATATATATTTATCTATATTAAAATTATTATATATATTATCTATTTTATTATTAAAATTTTCATATATTATTTATTATATTATAGATTGTTTTCTTTTATATATATTATTTTATTTATTATTATATATATATATATCCTTTAAATATTTTATTTATATT
>NC_051389.1:35304977-35331747 GCF_015228065.2 Penaeus monodon
TTTTCTGAAAATAAAAAAAAAAGGCAAAACCCACAGGAATAAAGGTTCAAACAGCACCACAAAATCCCCCCCCAAGAGATGATGTTTCCCTCCTCAATGGGGAAAACATGATTCCCTTTGATTGCCCCGTCACGCAGTAGCAACAGTTTTGGGGAAGAACGAGTGAAAAGAGGCCGAGAAGGAGTCACGGTCGCCATGAGGCAATTCCCAAAAGACTGTCGCATTTCCAAAGGGGAAAGGGAAGCTGAGAGGGGCCAACCGCCCATCCTCACCTCACACCAGGACGGACTCCCTCCCCACTCTAACCCGGGCCCATGCCCTCACAGTCAGAGCCAAACCACCCTGAATCTGTGCAGCCAAGCCAGAACACGCTGACCTTGCCCTGGAAAGGCCTGCAAGAAAAATGCACGAAAAGCTTGAACAGAGAAAAGCCAAGGTACACAAAACATAGCTACCAAAGGCTCTCCACCCCCAGTGGACCCAGGGTAGCCTTAGCAAAAGACCCCTCTAGCAACGAGGATTCACAATGGAGTGTCAGACTCCAAAACCACCCATCCGAAACGACGAGTAACCTATCTAGATGAAACACAATTAACCCATCTGCAGTGGAACGTCTATGGTTCTGCAGGAATGCCATCCTCTACGCAATTGTGCAGTCAAGGAGCTTACATGTCTGCTCCGGGGAGAACATTAACAGTGGGACCTGTTCACTTCCAGGGTATCATGTCTTCATGCTCCACACATTCATGGCAAGAGGGGCTTGATAAACCTTTTCCCAGAGCAAAAATCCCCTGCTCTGAAATAGCCATGCCAGCACTGTGGAGACGATGTGAATCTCTGCCACGAGATTCACCCAGTCGGGTGGCCCTGAAATTGTACAATGTGTACACCCGGGCCAAGCTGTAGGGCTTAGACATCACCCAGGTCTGTGCTTCTGCAGCACATGACAAGTGATCATAGGTGAAACTTCAATGCATACCACCCCATCCTGGCTCCCCCGCGGGCACCAGATGCGGCTGGCTATCACACAGCCAAAGTGTTGAGACATATATCAGATCAGATCTCACCCTGGTCACTGCGACTCTGGTGGGGGAGGATTGGCTGGGTGTCGATGAGACTGTCATAAGTGACATTATGGCACTATAACTACCCTCATGGATAGTTGACCCAGCCAAAATGCCATGACCCGAATCCAAGGGAAATTCACAAACCCCTTGGCCCATTGTCTAAGAAGCAATGAACCCACAAAAAAGTGAAAACGTGGAAATGCTTGAAACCAGATTTTAAATTTCCATTGATCAAGCAGCCTCACTGACCATACCCAAAAAATCGGCCTGGGGCCAAGAGTCACAAAGATGCCTGGTACTTCAAGGGCGAGATTAGGGTGGTCAAATGTGCTGAAAAAAAATTCCGAAGGCAAAGAACCCCCGACAACCTAGCCCTCTTTAAGGGGGGGCTGTCACGGATGCCAAGGAAACTGCCAACGAGGGCAGGCAGGAAAGAGTGGCTGGAATGGTGTGAGTCCCTCAGCCACCCTTTCCACCTCTCTGAGCTATGGCAACGGATCAAGCGAGCTACCAGCCGTTCAGCCCCAAAATGCATGCACTATGACCCCCAGTCAGAGGCGAAAAGGACTGGCGCACGAGTTTTTCTGCGAGAACAAGTAGCAACAGCTACCAGCTGAACTGAGGGCAAGAAATCTATAACCAGACAGACTTGCTCATATCAGAGAAAGGGCAGCCAACCCGATAACTCAGATGTTATCTTTTCTCTGAGCGAACTAAGAAATGCCTATAAAAACAGTTGTGACACAGCCCCGGGCTCTGATGGGATCTTATACCCCATCATTTCCCACCTGGGACTAGTAGGTGAGCTTGCATTCCTGCAACTCATCAACAAGTCCTGGAAAACATCCACTCTACCCCAGAGTTGGAAGAGGGCTACCACAGTTCCCATCCCTAAACCAAAGGAGCCAGAGAAGTACTGCCCCATCTCTCTCCTCTGCTGTCTGGCCAAGACAGCCGAGAGGATGGTACTAAACTGGCTGCAATGGAAAATGGGACCCCCACATGAACACCTCCATGGGTTCTCCAGGGGCATGAGCACAGCGTACAGCATAGCCACACTCTTGAGCACAATAAGCACGGGCACATCTGTAGTAGTATTCCTTGACCTGGAGAAGGCTTTTGAATTGGCAAGTCCTCTTGCCATTCAGGATAGGTGACTACTTTAGGAAATACAAAAAAAACCAGAGTCAAATTCCAAAATCACCTATCACAGCACATGCCACTAGAGAATGGAACGCCACAGAGTAGGGTTCACAGTCCAGCCCTTTTTAACACATTAATGTCCTGTATCCTCAACATAAACCTCCCAGTGGGGTGCAAGATCATTTCCTATACAGACGATCTTGCTATCATCTCCACTGGACCTCGTCCTGGGCACCTCGTGTTGTAGGACAGGACTAAAGATCTCTGCAGCCAAATCCAAAGCCATGGCTCTGAGACAAAAGTTCAAGGCACAAGTCTGAAAATCCAGGGAATGGACTTGGAGTGGGTTCAGGACTACCTCTACCTTGGGGTAAGGATAGACCGGACCCTCTTCTTCCAGAAGGAGGTCCAGTACCTGGTTGACTGAACAAAATCAAGACTGTCTGTCATGAGAGCAATGAGGGGGAGATGCATAGGGCCAGAAACAGAGTACTAAGATCATTCTATGTACATGCGCCCGGTCCTTTGTGGACTATGCCTCCCTTTCCCTTGATTAGCATAAGAAAAAAAAGACAAACTGGCGACAGTCGAAAACGAAGCTGCCGGGGTCATTCTGGGTGTCCCCAAGGTGGGCGAAGGTCCAAAACCTCCTCCGGGAGGCAAACCTCCTCCCCCTTGGCCTCACGAATCGTTCTAATGGCGCACAATTCTTAACAAAGGTCTCCAGGCTCCAGGAATACAAGCCTAAGACAAAAAAATATCAGACGCCTAGAACAAGATAACGAGCTCTTTTCAAACAACTCCCGGCTGTCTCCAAACCCGCAAGGGTGTAATATGCCATCAGCTCAAAGAACAGCTTCTTGCAAGGATGGACTCCACTCACCCTGACTTTGTCGAAGCTCTGCCGTGGGCACAAACCTCGATAGATTTCGTGCCCTGAGCCTGGCAACCATAACGAATGAATACCCCCCGATAGCCTAAAGGGAGAAATCCAGAGGGTCAAATTTAACCATCACTCCTCCCGGTAGTAGAACATACTAAAGTGGATGGATCGGTTGATCCCTTGACCCTACTGCAGGCGCCGGTTTCACAGCAAAGGATGCCACAAAACCCATGGGGGTAACAGACAACGCCCCCGTACAGGCAAAGGCAGTTGCTAACATGAAGCCCTAGGCCACGTGCCCGGGGGGAAAAAGGACAGTGGTCATAAAAAAGACTCCAGAGGAGCCATCGAGTTTTCAGCAGCGTCCCCCAAGACAATACACCTTCTGACTGCTACCCTCACACTGGCACAGGGGTTTTTTTGCACGGGGTAAAGAATTATCAAAAATGGGGTTCCCCGCCTTTTGGGGATTAGAGGGAAGTGCTGACAGACCAGCCGACGGGGAGGGATGCCCCCTAACCCCAGATATACAACCAAGTCGAAAATTATGGGAAGAAGTGTAGGGGACAGAACCCCCTTCCCCCCTGCAGTTTCACAGAGAGAAAACGAGATCCCCCCTCGGCCACGGGTTTCTCAGAAGCCAAGGCTATGAACCACTAGCACATCTGAAATAACCAACAGAGGTACCAAAGTCATTTTTCCAGAATGCCCTGGGTTTTCGATGTGCATGGCAGATCTAGAGAAAAAAACCGTGAAGAGGGGGTTTTCATGCATTGGGGTGAGCCGAAAGCCACACTCGTAATTGTGAGTAAAACCCCAATTCCTGAGACAGGGGCCCCCGAACAAGTCGTCGTGTGGTCAGAGATTAGGACGGGAGCTCCTGTGCAATCCCTCGCCACTAAGCACCGAGGTCAGAGAACAAAATGAAACACCCCATAAAAAGCTGAACGGGCCCGGGCATATAGGAAAGGGCCCCTGGGCGAAGCTAAAAAACTTGGGAAAATTTTAAATGTTGCCCTGTTTTCCCCTTTTTCCCTGAGACCTCGTCAAAACTACAATGCAATAACACATGACCCGAAAACCCCTTTTACCCTGAGCCCTCGTACAAAACTACAATGCAATAACCATACCTGTAACTCCTTTATCCGAACCTTGTACAAAAACTACAATGCAAAACACATGACCCTTAACCCTTTTCCTGAGCCCTTGAAAAAAAACACAAGAAAATAACATGGACCCGTATTCCTTTATCCTGAACCGTACAAAATACAAGCAATTTTAAAAAATCAAAAAATTTGAAGAAAATTTTCTGCGTCAAAAAACAAAAATCTTAGAAGCCCCTCTTGTTTAAATTGTCAAACGTTAGTTTGTCGTGTTTTAATTTTACTGAATTTGACTTTTTTAATTTTTGTCGGGTCTTTAATTTGTTCTTAGCAAATTTTCCTTGGGTTTGAAGATTATTCTTTTTTGGAAATAATCAGAAAAGCTTCGAGGCCATCCTAACAAATTATCAAACACTAATTGTGCCATCTACATTTTTTACTGTATTTTATTATTTGTGTATTTTACAGTGGGTGCAATAACAATTAGCGTAGGATGCCCCTCCCTTTAGATTAATTTTTAAAATTTTTCAAAATCTAGCAAGGGGTACACTTCACACCCCCCCTCCCAAACGCTGCCCTCCGGGGGAGGACGCAGATGTGCCCCGGCTTTCTCTTTTTGCACAGGATAAAAATCCGCCCTCGAAGGAAACCCCCGCATAAAAGGACACTCCGTAAGGCAAGGGAAGAAAACCCGGGAGAAGGCAAGCCACACAAGGTCACTCCACCACCTCGTCTTCCCCCCGGGGACAAAGGGGGCCTCTTGGGGGGTTTATATCGTCTTTAAGAATAAGCCCGAAAACTAAGCCCCCTTTTCAACCCACCAAGTCCATCTCTCGTCCGCTCCTCTGGTGACGCGGTGCTCCCAAACTCTCGGGTCCCCCTACATCCGGTGGCTTGCGGGGGTACCTTCGTTACAATATTACCATCATGAAAAGGCAAAATTTATTCCCTTTTTAATCTATAATTTTTTTTATATCGTTTTTACAAATATTATCAAAATCATTTCTAAAATTGGGGTTTTCTTTTACCGCATTAATTTTGAGATGTGAAAGGGGGAAAAATCATCTTTTTTTCTCTTTTTGTTTTGTAGTCTAAGAAAAATTTGAGTCTAAACCTTTCGTAAATACCCCCCCTGGTTTGCTTGAAGTCATTTGGGTGGGTCCAGGGGGGGGCTGGAAACAGTATTTATGACTATAGTATCATATAAGTATAGTAAAATATGTATGTAGTATGTATGTTTAATATATATGTGTGTTGGTGTGTGGTGTTTCGAGTTCGAAACTTTTCGTTTCATTTTCTTTTTCTACTGTGGCTGTTTCCCTTTTCATATGTTGTGTGTGTGTGTGTTGGTGGTGTGTGTGGTGTGTGTTTTGTGTGTGTGGTGTGTGTGGTGTTGTGTGTGTGTGTGTTGTGTGTGTGTTGTGTGGTGTCCTATAATATTATTAAAATATATATATTATTTTATTTATTATATATATATTAAATTATATCGAAAATGGCGAAAATATTATCGTCAAAAAAAAACTTAATATAGCTCCCCCACCCCTTTTCACCAGACAGAGGATGAGTGCGAGAGAAGGGAAGGGGGGACCCAACCAATTGTCGTATCAGATTGGAATTTACATGCACGCAGGAGAAATTGCAGTCACGATAATTAAAAACGGGGAAACGAAACAACACCCTTGCACAGAGAGAGGGCAAGAGAGGGGCAGAAAAGAGGGCAAGTGGATTTCCCCCATCAACCCGGTCATTTTTTGTGTTTTTTTTCATTTTCGAACTTTGTAACGGACAGTGACAGTGGATTACAACCTGTGCCGATTTTAAAAGGTAAAGGAATTTATTGGTTCGTGTGAGTATCCCCCAGTAAAAGCACCAAAACTCCCCCTTTATATCTTTTTCGATCTTATCTTATTTTTTTTTTTTTTTTTTTAAAAATAGAAGTGTTTTCGGGAAAACATCTGGAATTAAAAAGGGATAAAAGGTCAGTTTGTGTTTTTTAAATTGCAACGCCCCCAAGGGGTAAAGAGGTCCAACCCCACCGATTAGTAGTGGGAACCAAACACTAAAACACAATCAAAGAAAAATCGACATAAAACACCACACACAAAAAAAACACGAAACACAAACTTTAAAAATGAGAACCAGCTTCTCTCACAAAAACATGTAATTTTAATCATTTATCTATAATTGCGGCCCAAAATTATTCTGCGCACCACAACCACTAACTCGAACTCGAATGGACCTCTGAAGGACCGGGGACTTTTCATTGCACCTAAGCCCGCGAAACTGAGTTTTTTCCCCCCCCCCCCCAAGATTTGCAACTAAAAATTTTAGGGTCCCTAAAAATTTTTTTTATTATTATAAAAAATTTTAAAAGTGTTCAAAAAATAAATAAAGTTCTGTGAAAAAAAACAGTAAAAAAAAAAAAAGAACCATGTGTACAAGAGAATATAGTAAAATAAGTTTAAATGTTATTAAAAATTGTTAAAAATTGGGAGTAAAATATTCACAATGAAATTATGAATAATGATAATAAAAAGGGATTAATAAGTTTAAAATTTTTCTTTTAATTCTTTTCTCTTAGTGGCCTTTTCTAATACCAAAGGTTCGTCTAATGTAGAAATGTTTATTAAATGACAAAAACAAAGGGCCCAAAACAAATAAAAAAGGCAAATGAAACGACGCGGGGCGACCTGGGAAAGCGTACGAGGCTGAACCTCCCCCGTGGAGGGGGGGTGGACGCCGTAAGGAGGGAACGGAGGGCATGTGTAGGGGCCGTGGGGGAAGTATACAGGCGGTCCTGCTCAGCAGTAAGGGGGTTCAAAACAATTGTTCTACCTCCCCTTTAAAACAAAGTGTTTTTAAATGAGACTAATGTTAGTTTTTTATGTAAATATGCAAAGAAATTTTATATTTTAAAAAATGAACAAACGCTTGCTTACCAAAACACGTTCATGCTCGCACACACGAAAAACCCCCTTACATAGTTACCTTCTTTTCACATTACACGCTCCATCCCCCCCCCCACACCACGCGCGCATGCAACACACACCACACACCACACCCACAAAACACCACACACACACACACACCACCACGCACACACCATGCTCACGGCCACAAACCCTTACCCTTCCCACATATCCACATATCCTTCCCACATACACGGATGAAACACCCACCACACACAATATATCAAACATATATATATATCATTAATAATATATATATATAATATATATATACACACCACACATACACGCAGCCCTACACGCACATGAATTTGTCCATTTTCCGAAGACAAAATATTTTTTGAATTATGAAAGTGTGCCAAAGAATTTGAACAGGTTAGTAAGATTTTGCAATTTGTTTGATGGTATTGTGCAGTAAAAAGCCCATCTTTTAATTTTTTCATGTTTTATGACATCTGATCTGTGTTTGGTTTCTTTCTCTTTTTTGATTTTTTAAAATTACAAAATTTCTTTTTTTCGCCAATTGCCTTACCTATATCAGACCACATGCTACCAAAAATGAAAGAGACGCGTGAAATTTGGGGGAGGGGCCGTGAGGTTCGAGTTATTAATTTACAGAGGCTGCAGCTAAAACTGAGCCACCGCGATAAAAGCTTGATGCAATGGACAAAGGTAAATGTAATGGAAAAGAAAGTAAATATTAAAAGGGAAAAAAAAGTTTTACAGAGCTGAAGAAAAAGCAATTTGATACTTTTTAAAAGGAGCCCGACTTGACATATTTTTTTTTTCTAAAATTTTTTTTTTAAAAACATGAGCTGTATGAGCTATCTTTTTTGGTCAAGGTACGTTGTAAAAAAAAGAAGATTGGTTTTTTTTCTGTACAATGCTCGATTTTGGGGGTTTTGGGTTTTCCCCTGAAACAAGGCATCTAGGGGAAGGGATTAGATTTGACAAGGGTTAAAACATTTCTTTATCCATCTTACTGTCTTAAAAAGACTTCAGTGGTTATTTGAGATTACTATGCACCAATAAAATTTTAAAAAAAATCCCCCAACTCCTGTAAAATTAAGTAAAATTTTCATTTGCCTTATAGCTACAAATAAGTTTTTTGGGGAAATAGTCTAAACTCCCTTTGTAAGTAGAATCACTGAATACTATTAGATTCACAAAGGTTTTTAAGGAATAAAAAATTTATTTTTTTTTTTAAAAAAGGTTCTGATAGTTTATGACAAATACTAAGACTTTTGATGAAAAGTATGCCTTTTTCAGATGCTAGGGGAAAGTCACTTACCAAAGCATCTTCCAGAACTTTATTTTGCAACGTCAACGCGACTTCTGGTTGGGGTAAATTTAAAGAAAAATTTCAGTAAGTGCCCTCTGTCTACAGTATGGCCAATGAAAAATAAAAAAATCCTTCTGAGATTTAAAATTCTGCTAAATGGATGGCAAAATCTTTTTATGAAAAGATTTTCTAAATGTTTTTTAAAATTCCAACGGTAGTAAAAAGTCCCATCCGGTTTTAGTAGAAAACATCACTGTTCCTGAAAACAACAAAAACCATAATGAAATTTCTGACAAAAGATACAAATTATTTCTATTAATATACAAAATACGGTTGTTTTCCCAGATTCTTTAATAAAAAAAATAATGAGTTGGTTGCGTGTTATCAAAAAGGAGAATTTATGTGAACAGAATTGTACCTTTTAAATTGTGAAAAAATTTTAAAAACGCCCCGGACAATATTTAAAAAATGCGCCGTGTGTGTTGCATAATAATAATAAAATATATAATATAATATATATAATATATATATTATATATATATATAAATGTATATATTTATATATATACAAAATATATATTATATATATATAATTTTATATTATATAATATGGGGGATTTAATATAATTTTTATATATATATATATGTATATATATATAGTATATATATATATTAATAATATTTATAATATTTATAATTAAATTTTAAATTTGTATAACATAAAAATATATATAATAGAAATAGGTATATATATATATAATATATATTTATGCATTATCATACCTTACATACCAAATACGTATATATGTATTTTTTTTTTTCGGTATACCCTTTCATAGGGTGTGTGTATAAAATAACTATTAATTTCATACTTTTAATAAATATTTGAACATACCTTTATAATTTCACATTATGTATATTATACCTATTTTTGTATGTATACTATAATGTTCATATATGTAAGCAAAATAATTTATTATATAATTAAAATTAATATATATATATACGAATACATATATATACATACTATATATTTTTATATAATAATTATAATATATATGTGTGTGTTTGGGGTGTTGTGTGTTGTGTGGGGGTGTGTGTGTGTGGTGTGTTGTGTTGTGTAGTGTTTGTGTGTGGGGGGTGTGTGTGTGTGGTGTGTGTGTGGTGTGTGTGTGTGTGTGTGTGTGTGTTGTGGTGTGTGGGGGGGTGTTTTACATATACATAATACAATGTATATATACTATGTAAAATTATATATATATAATATATAAAATTAATATATAATATATAATATAATATATATATATGACATAATATATATATGACATATATATATATAATATATATTATATTTTTATATATATATATATATATATTATATATATAAACCCACAGACATGCCATAAAACCCGATATTAAAAAATACATAGTGTTATAATTATATATATATTTTATAAATATTAATAATAATAATATATATAAATATTATAATTTAATAATAAAGTATGGTCGGTTTTTTTAAAAAATATACATACTACACATAAAACATAATGCTAAAATATTTTTTAATATATATATTTAATATAATAATTATTATATATTAAAAATTAATATATATTATATATTATATATATATATATATATATATATATATTATATACATGTATTTACATTTGATATTGTAATGAGAAAAACCACACACACCACACACACACACACATTTATATATATATATAATATATTATATATATATAATATATATTATGTAGATATATATGTATATACGTATATTTTTAATATATATAATATATATATATAATATATATATATTATATATATATATATATATAAAATTTTGCAATACATATATGTATACATATAATGTATACAAATTTTTATATAAAAGTAGTATATATATGTATGTTACACACACACATTAAAAAGGTTACCGAAATAAATAAATCTATAACGTATATAGTGTATGTAAGGTATGTATCAGCATACCATATATATTATATAACGATATCCATTTCTAATAACGAATTTTGTATATAATATATATATATATATATATATATATATATATATTATATATATATATATATAAAATTATTCACCAAACACACAACCACGTATAGTATAATATTATATATATTTTTATATATATATATATATTATATATATTTTTTGTTATATTTTCTATATATTCCCGTAGCCCCATGCGGTTTTGTAGCACGTTTTCTGTAAAAAAAAAAAAAAAAAAAAAAAAAAAAAAAAAAAAAAAAAAAAAAAAGTTTAGGAAACGCAGTAATTTTTGAAAAAAGAGGAACATGTAAAAAAAAAAATAAAAGAAAAAAAAAGAAGATGAAACGAAAAAAAATTTTTTGATATTTTTAATTCTATGAAATTCATCCATGCTAAATATCTTTTCCTTTATACACCCTAATAGGATGAAAATAACTAAAGACATCATGATAGATCTATGGGAAATTAATGAAAACGGGGGTGCCAGCGACACCCTTTTTAAAAGGACGCACGGCAAGCAAATTTTGCAAAAAAAAACCCACTTTGGGGTGAATATTTTTTTCGTGGCTAATCCTTTTCAAAAAAGCCCAAATGGTATCTGACAAAATATTGACAGGGGAAAATTCGAGGTGAAAAGGGGCTGAAAAACTGACACCTTTATCAAGAGGACGAAGGCAAGTAAAATTTAAAAAAAAGTATCACTGGGATGGGGGAAAAAGTGACTTCTCTCCCAGTGGAATATCCAAAACAGGGTATATCCCAGGTGGATAATGGTGGGGGGAGCTGGGCACCCGAACAACCCCACTCATTCCGGCGCTTCACAAAACCACCCAAGACCAGGAGCCCCTTTACAATGCAGCTAAAAATTTATTAAGACTTTCCGTTCTAGTAACAAGCGCCACGGGAAAGAAAATACCAATCCGATTTTATATATCAAAGAAAGCCTCAAAGAGGGATGAACAAACGACAATGTCCCTCCAGTTCCCCCCAGTAGTATGTGTAAAAAGATTAGATTATGGGAAAGGAGTAATTAGGACACAAAAATAATAATAATAAAAATAATAAAAATAATAATAATAAAATAAAATAATAATAAAATAATTCTTCCAATTACGGGGGGAAATTTTCTCCAAAACCCCTTTTTCAATTTTTTCATTAATAAATTTAGTTAAATTGTGATACGATTGATTCTACATATTTATATGTCAGTTTGATCCCTTCATTATTGTTTTAGAAAGAAAAAGTATCTATGAATCGGAAGGAGGGGGCCACTGAGCTTAATTTTGGGGGTGGATCTTCGCAGGGGGTTGGGGTTTAATGGTTAAAAGCAAGAGAAATGTGCTAGACATCAAAGGTCATTACATATATTTAATTTAGGGGGGGGGGGTTTTGATTTGGATTAGTTGTCAAAGCTGGGCAGAGGAAATTGGGAGTGAAAGGGTTAGAGTCGGGGGGGGTAAGGAGTTAGATTAGATGAAGGAATGTATGGTTTGAGGAAAGGATGGGTTTGTTGAAGCAGAAAGTGGGGGATTCTGTAGGATGTTGATGGGTTTGGGAAAGGTCGGTGAAGGGAGGATGGTGGGGAAAGTGAGTACGGGTTTTTTCAAAACGTGGGCACGACAATAGGATGTTGGGATTGAAAAAAAATACAAAAACATAAGGGTGGATCAGTTTGTGACATCAGATGGAGTGTGAGACGGGTGGGGCCCCAATGCGAATCGGGCGGAGCGGTCCCCCAAAGTTGTTCCGATGAAATGGAGTTGCCCGGGAGGAGTTTGAATTTTTACAGAAATGAAATTTTATTAGTGCGGAGGCTTGAAAAAAAAGATTCCACGATTATACAAAAAGGGCTTAAAGTGTGGGTAATAACCCGTGGTTGGGATACGTGAGAAGCGTGGTTGGTATGATGTGGACATAGAGGCGGGGGCGTGCGTGTTTTGCTGTTCATTGGGGGGTTTCCCAACAGGGCTGGGCCCCCGAAAAATTTGATTTTTATGGGTGGGACGGGTAAACAACCAGTTTGGATTTACAAAAAGGGGGTTGGTGGTGTGTATTGATTTGAGATTTAATGAGTTACGGGAGTCAGAAAAAAATTGTAAAAGAGGAAGAGGAGAGGAGTATATGGTTTTAGAGAAAAAAGGAGTGCATACAGTTTGTAGTAAGGACACTGGTTTTCAGGAGGAAGGGAGTATTTGAAAGTAGGGTTTGGGAAGATTACGAAAAACCCAGCCCCGGGAGGTGGTTTGGACCCATCAGAATACGTGAATACTAGGGGGAATAGTGGAGACAGGTCAAGGAAATGTGTGAGGACAGTAGGGGGATTTTTGATTTTGGGGGGTCGGGGAAAACAAAGACAAAATGGGGGTGAGGTATAAGCCTGGAGAAGGGAAGGACAGGAACGGGGGGGTTTGGGAGATGGGGGAAAGGGGAAGGGGAGGGGAGGGTACCCCTGCGGGGAGAAAGGGGTAGTAATCGTGGAGATGAAGCTAAGGTAAGAAGTGGGGGTGGGGGTAGTTATTTTAGTGGGGAAAATTTGGGGAATCGAACATAGCAGGGAGAGAGAAAAGGGGGCACGACGCGAATAGTTTTTTGTATGCCTGTTTCAGTGTACGGGCTCCAACTGGGGAGGAGGGAAAGGGCCCGTGCTAAGCGAAGCCCACAGTGATGGTTGTAAAAGAGGGCGGGAGAGAAGTTGAGCAGAGGAGTAGATATGGCACCCATAATCAAGAGTGGAAGGATCAAAGTAACATGAAATAAAGGAGAGTTTGCAACTGAGCCCCATGATATATGGGATAGATTTTTTAAGATTCGAAGACGGTGGAGAGTTTTTCTTTAAGTTTTTAAAATTGGTCTGCCAGGACAGTTTGGAGCAAAAATGACCCTAGGAATTTGCCAGGGGAACGGCTTTGGGAGGGAGTGCCATAAAGAAGATGGGGATAGGGGACCTACCGTGAGCGGAGAAAAGAATGGAGAAAGATTTAGAGGTAGAAAAGCAAAACCCATGGTTTGGGGCCCAGGAAGATACTGATGAGTTTGCAGTTTAAAAGAAATTGGTAGAGTTTTGGGTAGGTGTATCAGAGGCTAGATGGAAAAATCATCAAAATAGTGATGCCCCGGGCCCTGGTGGTAAAACTGAGAAATATCTTTAACAGCAGAAGGAAAAAAAAGGGGGGACTGAGCACACTCCCTTGGGGAACCCTTCGTTTGGGGAAAAGAAAATGATGGGGCAGAGGATTTTGACCTGGAAAGTGCTTTGGGGAGAGGAAGGATTTAGAAGACACACATGTTTCCACGTTCCCTAGAGAGGACAGTTTTTGGAGTTTGGGGTACCGCCATGTCGTTAAATTTTCTTTTTCTAGAAAAAAAAAAATTAGCTAGTACGGTTTCAGGGCATGCAAATGCAGATGTAATAATTTCAAAAGAGAAAGTGGGCAGTGGCTTCTGCACGGCGAAAACCGAATTGGGGGAGAGAGAAGATTGTGAGTTTAAAGTCCCACTTTAAGGGGAATTTCACCATTCGCTCAAATTTTTGCACGCAGCTATTTTAGTCGGGGGGTGTTTGGAGGGGTCCCGTTTTTTGGTTTCAGGAAGGGGGGAAAAGAGCTTCTCGCAATTTAGAAGGGAAAAATTTTCCTGATTTATATGTTTGTAAATTTTTTAATGGGGATAAGGGGGAAAAGGGGAGTTCCCGGAGCATAGGTATTGAATACCGTCAGGGCCTTCATAGTTTTAGGGCACGATTTTTGGGCAGAATGAGTTCAAGGGGAAAGAAAAGGGCATTATAGGACTCATCAGAGATGGGGTGAGAAATGGGGACGTTCTCTGGTGGTCTTAATAAAAGAGAAGTGTGGAAAAAGGTGAGAACCGTACGACCGGCTGAAATAATCCCCCCGTTCTTTAGCGATTTGGAGAGGACAAAATGAGGATTTTCGAATATGGGGACGGGGCAGGAGGGGGGGGATGTTTGGCTGATAGTTTAAAATTTTCGGCGCCAAACTTTGAGAAGTGTAGAGGTGTAATTTTATGAAACATAATTTTGCCGCTATTTTTTTTACTTTCCCGGTTTGTAGGGGAGATAGGGAGAGCTCTTTTAAAGGAGATAAGGGTGATAGTTGATTGGTACCTCTTTGTAGCGGGGAAATGTTCCCGGGTGTATGGGGTTTAAACGAAGTGCTTTTGTGCAATCGAATTTCCCCCAGGAACCATTTGGAGGGATATGGTCTTGAGGTTTGAGGGTGCTGTATGTGCAGCTCTAAGACGTTCATTTCTGAATGGAGGGAAGGGAGGATGGAGGGGTAAAAGCAGAGATTAAGGAAAGTTGCCGTCGGCTCTATCAAAACCCAGCGTGGGGAATTTGGGGGTGGTACTATGAAGTGGAGAAAAGGGGAATGGAAGGGGTTTCCTATAGGGAAAGTGGCTAAGATGACCAGGGAAAACTAAAGAAAAAAAGGGGAGCATAGAAGAGGTCAATGCTGAAAAAATTGCGTGGTGTATCAAAGTGTGTGGGCGATCGAAAATTTGAATAGTAAAGGGCAGCGTGGAGGAAAGGCTCTAGGAAACGGCCCGGGAGTTTGTGATAGAATCACCCCCTAGAGTGTGGGGGTTTTAAAATCACCAAATAGAGGAAAGGTGGTTTAAGTTGGGAAATTAGATTTTTAAAAAACAACAAAGTCAAAGGGGGGGAAAGGGGAGAAGTAGACTGAAATCATGTGATCCAACGAGAAGGAAGTACGGATAAATGTGGCAAGGGGGCATTGGGTTTGAAAGGGAGGGGGTCATAAGGTTTTTTCCCTGATAAGTATGGATGAACAAAAGGGAAGTGGGGAAAGACAAAAAGATAATTGGGGATTTGGATTGGAGGATGTTAAGAAAGCTCTTGAAGGCATACAAAGATGGATTTAAAGAAAAGGATATGACGAAGGTCAGGTCTGTGGGAGCGGAAACCCCGAAAATTCCAATGAAGGATAGTTATACTATAATGATATAGATTGTTTGTAGTGTGGAGTTTTGAGGGAAGGTAGGGGGTGGAAAAAAGGGTGAGAGGTCAGATGGGGAGGTGTGGGAGTTGGGGTTCTACAGGGGGGTTAGGAGATGGAGGGTCTGAGGGAAGGGATACTTTTGCAAAGGATTCACGTGTTTTCAAGGGGGGAGTGGAAGGGATAGAGGGGAGGTGGGAGGGTTAAAGTGGGCGGGGGTTGGGGCGGGGGGGTGGGCTGTGTTGGGGGGGGGTAGGAGGATTGGGGTTGGGGGGGAACGTTAGGAGGAGGAGGATATCGCGTTTCTTTGGGGTTGGAAGGAGCAGGATTGTATTTGGAGGTCGAGTTCAGTTTTTATGAGGAATCTTGAATTTTTCAAAGGTTTCTTTTGAGGGGTTGGGGGGGGAGTTTTTGGGGATAAAGGGTTTTTTTGTGAGGGGGGAAGAGAGGACTGGTGCTCAAGCATAGGAGCAAAGGGAAAAGGGGGGTGATTTGTGGTAGGGGGAAAAGGAGGTGGAACGTTGTTCGTTGTTTCGGGGGGTGAGGGAGGGGGAGGGGGAAGGTGTTGGGGGTTTTAGGGGTGAAAAATCGTAGTAGAGATTGGAGTGTCTGGATTTAGGATGGAAAAGGTTTTACTGGGAAGGTAGGAGGGAAAGAGGGGGGGGTTTAAAGTAGGGGGGGTGGGGTTTTGGAGAATTGGTAAGTGACAGTTTTCTGGGGGAAGGGGAAAGAGAAACCACGTCGACTGCTTTTGTTGGCTTCACGTAGTGTGAGTCCAAGTTTTAATCTGAGAGTTGTCCTCAGACTCAAATTTGTAGGTGGGGGAGCCCCTATAAAATACATTATGGGGCCGCCAAGTGGCCCCATGTGCGTGATTTTCAGGGGATTTGATGGGGGGATGGCCAGGTTTGGGGAATAGTGGGCATCTGGGTGGAACGGCAAGTTTGGGTGGGTGTCCTAGACGCCAACAGTTTTGGCACGACTGGAGGAGGTTGGGATGGGTGAACGGAGGGGGTTTTCCTCCTATGTAGCGTTAAAGGGGAAAGGGCAGTCTACGGAAGGGAATTTTGGATGTTTGTAGGTTCTTTTGATGACCTCTGGGAGGAAGGAGTACATTTCACACTTGGGATCATATCTGTGAGAAGGGAAGTAGATCTTTCCACAAACTGACCAACTTTTTATAGATTGGGCAATTTGCTGGGGAGATTTAAACTGTTTCCGGTGCAAGTATTGAGGGTTGGGTGGGGTTCTGAAGGATGGGGTTCTTTAGGTCTGTTAGTTTTGTTTAAGCTATAGTTGGTTTTTGGTGTTACTGACAATGGGCGGTCGGGGCGGGTACGGAAAGAGCTTCCAAATTGTTTTTTTGGGGACATTGTTGGAAAGAAGGGGGTTGTCAGAGTAGGGAGCTGTGGGAGGGATCACGAAAAAAAGGTCCTTTGGGTGCGCTGAAAGGTATTCAAAATTGGTAGAGATAGTGGTAGCGAAGGCGGGGGCGTGGGGAAGTGGAGTAGTGTTGAGGGAGGTAGGTTATGGGGAGGGGGGAATAAGGTGAAAAGGTATTAATAAGGGGGGGTGGGGGGGTTGAGTTGGGGGTTGTGGGGGTAGGGGTGTTGAAGTTGAGCTTGCTGGGAGAGGGAAATGTTTTAAGGGTGATTTTTGGTACGTATAGAGGTTTGAGGGGGGTAGTTATTGCAGGTTGGGCGTGGTAAAGGAGAGCTAGGGTAGGGAATGGGGGGGGGTAACTTTGGGGGCTTTTTGAAAAAGGGGCCCAACCCTCTTTCCCCCAATAGGGGGATAAGTTTATAGGGCCCATGGTAACCCTGGTTTTTATGTTGGGGTAAAAAACAGTCCCCCCCCAGGGCCCCCTTGAGGGGTAAGGAGATAACTAAATGGGGGAAAAATACCGTGCCCGGGGCTCCCTCAGGGTTCAGGACTGGAAAAAAGACCCTTTTATCCTTCAGACGGCCTCACACCTTAGGAGGTGGATAGCAGAAGGGTTTGGGAAGGGACAAAAACGAAAGGGGGGGAAGGAAAATCAAGCCCATAAAAAATTAGGAGTCGAGGGGGCCCAAGGGTTGGGGAGTTCCCATCATTGGGTCCCGTCTCCGTCCTAACCCCCCCCACGACAAAAAAAGGGAAGGGATTGGGGGGGGTGCATGGGGTTGAACTCACCGAAACAGAGGAAAAATTTAGACAAATATAGAACTGTTGGAAAAAAAAGGGCTTCCCCCATAGTGAGGTGCATGCCTTGACCTTTCAGAAAATATTTGTGTACGATATTGTACGTGTGTGTGAGCCCTATGGAAATACGAAGTCATATTTTTGAGAGGGAACGAAAAATCGAATGTATAATCGTTTCGTTAATTGAACACCCTTTTTAAAGCTAAAATTTTTTATAGTTTCGTTATTATTCATTAGATGGCGTTTTTGAGTCGACCAATTTGAAAAACGAGTGAAAAATAGCATTAGTTGTTTCAAATAGGAAATTACCAATGGGGGCCAAAAGGGGGGGAATATCAAAGGTAAAAAATTACTCATAAAATGATTCAATGAACAGAAAAAAGCTATGCTACAATGAATCGGGATGGTGGGTATTGGGGTTTTAGTATTAAAGAATATGTATAAACATATATATAAATAAGTGTGTGTTTTATATAATTATGTTAATATAATTTTTTTTTCTTTTTTTTTTCGACGGGATTCAATAAATCGACCGTTGGAAAAAATGTTTTTAATTTTGAGGATTATTTATTTCGAGCAAATTGTAAACAGAAAAAAAATAATATAGAAAAAAAGGACCAAAACTGGGGGTATCTCTTGTAAAAGAAAAAATCTATCGTTTTTAAAAACTTTTTAACCGGGGCAGAGGAATGCTTTTGGAGGTCCCTGTTTCCCCATAACACCTATTCCCTTTGCATGACCCATTAGCAATGGGGGTTTTTCATTGCCCTTTCCAAAAAATGACAACATTCACCTAATCATTTTTATCGGGTTTTAGCGCATGCCCTTTCTGGCCGGTTTTTGGGCTTTGAACCAAATTTTGTAACTGCCCAGGGCATGTGCACGAATACGATGTTTTTAGGGAAAGGGCCAAAAGGACGTCCTGATGAATTCCTCTTCTAACAATTTAAAAATATTTGTCCAAATGAATCTCCCTTCTGTTTCAGCGATTTCACCAACACCATGCATGAAAATCAACCCAACTTATTACAGATCCTCTGTAATAAGTTTCATAGATGTCTCTTACTTCTGAAAAGTAAATCATGATAAATAATATATCTATATGCAAAGTTAGCCTATGATCAAATTGAAAAAAGTCAATGACATTTACACATGTTATCTCTCATCCAGCAATGGAGCTTCCGTGCGCTCTCCACATACTGCTGGGTGAACTTGAGGCAATGTTGTTTGTTCAACCTCTCTTTGATAACATTCTGTGATGAATCTCACCCAGTCGTTTTCTTCACCGTGCGGCTTGTTAGTGGAAGCTGGTTTTCATATGAATTTTAGCTGCGTTGGTGAAGGGGCAACCGGAACGAGGGCGGTCGTTCAGGGTGCCCTTCTCCTCCCACTTTATTCACCTGTATACCATCAAGTGGGAGATACCCGGCTCTCTGGTTATTCACAGGTAGAATTAATTATTAATAAGGCCTTTGTTTGCAGTTTCTGGATGCCTTGCGGCCATCTTGAAAAAGGTGTCAGCTTGGCAGCCTGTTTTCACCTCGGATTTCCCATAATGTCAACTATCATCGAACATATTTTCTTTCTTGTTTAGCATACATTAGGGTTAGTCACGAAATGAATATTCAGGAATTTATGAAGATTCATTATCATAAACTGTATTAAATATAAGATTTCGTATTTTTCATTTTCTAAATAGAATGCAAGGTCAATTCTTAATAAAAGCATAGATCTAAATCATCTGATAAACAAAAAAACAACTAGACATACTCTCATTATGCGAAAACTGGCTGATAAATAAAGACTTTCAACGTAAAAAATTATAAAATTATAAGATATGACAGACTAGTTATTTGTTTACAAGATAATATATAATATAAACAAATAAATCTATGGGATAGATTAAAAGTGAAAATTGAAGCTATGGAAATAGAGATGTCATAAAAATAACTGGATGAATATTTTATTGATTTACAATCCCTGCAAAAACTTCAGCCAAAATTATATAGAATATTTTCCAGAACAAATAAATGATCCAAAATTAATAATAGGAGATTTCAATGCAAATTATCCAAGCTGTAATTCTAATTTTTATCTAAATCACACAAGCGAAACTGGGAAAGGTTTATTTAAAGTAATGTTATGTTATTAACTCCTACACTTAACATTCCAGACATCAAAAAACAACTCCGGTAACTGAAACCTTTTACAGAACAAACTAAATATAATACAAATAAAGATGCAAACACAAAACCAAGAGAAAACACTAGAATAACTAAAAAGACCCACACTCCACAGGTTAACAGAAACATAAACAAGCCAATACCAAAATACACCACAAAGCTATGCACAAGCTATGTCACAAAGAAAAAACATTACACCGGGACTGAAAACATCCCCAAAACAGAGAACCCAAAACATAGTGAATTTAAAAGTTACACCAGAGGCAAATACACATACAAACAAAAAAGAAATAAAACCACAAAAAAAAAAAAATATATATATATATATAAATCCAGAATAGTCACCAATAACATGGACATTACCCAAACCTATTACCCACTCTCATCACCCATACCCCCCACTACCCACACCCATTACTCAGACCCATCACCTATATCTAATACCCACATTAAAAAACCAAGATAAAAAAAAAAAAAGTTAAATTGAATGATTACCACAAAAAATATAAAAAAGGCAGTATCAAATTTGATGAACAATATCATCATCATCATCAAGGAGCTAACGCCGACGGGGGCGCATGGCCTCATCCACCCTTCGCTTCCAGCCACGAGGATCCCTCGAGGCGATTCTCCAGGCAGGCACATGGCCCATCCCTAATTCCACGCGACAGGTCTCGTCGAGCTGCCCAAGCCATGATCTCCTAGGACGTCCCACAGGTCTCCTCCACCCAGGGTTGTCTCGCAGAGAGACAACCTGATGGGCAGGGTCGTCCATAGGGAGGTGAGCTAGGTGGCCATATAGCCTGAGTTGGTGATCCCAGATTATGCAAGTAACAGGTCCCATGCCAGTCTCACGGTGTAACCGCCAGTTGGACACGGGGTCCTGCCAACTGTACCCCATGATCCGGCGAAGGGACTTGTTACAGAAGGCATCAAGGCGAGACTCCAAGGCACTGGATAGTGTCCAGGTTTCGCTTCCATAGAGCAAAACTGGCAGTATCAAGGCCTTGAAGACACGCAGCTTGGTCCTTCTGCATAGGTACCGACATCTCCAAATGCTCTTGTTGATCGAGTTCATGGCTCCTGTTGCCAGACCAATCCGTCTACTGACTTCCTGGTCTGACAACCCAGAGATATGGTCTACGCTACCAAGGTATGTAAAACTTTCTGTAACTTCAACGTTCTCGCCGCAAGCATGGATCGACTGAACGGGTTCCCCTAACAGGCCCCCAAAGTCCTGAATCTTGGTCTTGGTCCAGGAGACCTCTAACCCTAGGGGCTTCGCCTCATTGCTAAATGCATCAAGAGCCGCCACAAGTGACTCCAAGGACTCAGATAGGATGGCAACATCGTCAGCAAAGTCAAGGTCAGAGACCTTAATATTGCCTAGTGTTGCTCTGCACTGACTTTGGTTAGTAGCTCTGCCCATTATCCAGTCCATACAAGTGTTGAAAAGTGTTGGTGCAAGGACACAGCCTTGCCTCACCCCTGAATTAACAGGGAAGAAGTTCGACATACCCCCACCACACTTTACAGCACTTTCAGTACCAGTATAGAGGCTTGCTATCAGGCCAATAATCTGTATCAGAATTCCCCTGAACCTCAGGATCTCCCATAGCGCCTCCCGATGCACCGAGTCAAACGCCTTCTTGAGGTCGATGTAGGCTACGAGCAACCCACAACCAAACTCACGACGGAGTTCCACAATTACTCGAAGTGCTAGTATACGGTCTATTGTGGACTTGCCAGGAGTAAATCCAGACTGCTCCAGTCACTGATGCCTCAGTAGGTGGTTGCCGATCCGTTTCAGAAGAATGTGGGCGAGAACCTTGCCTGGTATGCTGAGCAGTGTAATGCCACGGTAGTTGCTACAGTCCCAACGATCCCCTTTCCCCTTCCAGAGAGGGATGACCACGCCCCTCAGCAGGTCAGGGGAAATGGTAACAGACTGCCAAATGGCAGTCAGGACTGTGTGCAGGCCCCAAGCCATAGGTTCACCCCCAGCCTTTAGCAGTTCAGCAGGGATATCACATATGCCTGCAGCTTTCCCACTCTTCAGCTTGGAAATTGCCAGCCTAACCTCTGTTAGGGTAGGAGGTTCCTCGCTGATGGGTGGGTCCGGCACAGGCACTGCGACATCGCTTGCATCCAAGCTAACTGTTGGAGGGTCCACCTGGTACAACTGTTCAAAATACTCAGCCCAACGTTCACGAACCCCAACATGATCTGAGATGATCCGTCCATCCGCTGATCGGACTGCAGTCATCTGTGAGGAGGGCTTAGGGTTCAGTTTTCTCAGGGCTTGGTAGGCAGGGCGAAGGTCATTTACCAAGAAATGGCCTTCGACCTCCTCAGCAAGATTCCTGATGGACTGTTCCTTGTCCCTTCTCAGCAGTGTCCGAGCCCTACGCACCATGGAACGACGCAAGACTTGGGAGATGGTATTCTGCCTTGTCCTTGGACGTACGCCAATGGACTCCTGAGCTGCTTCGAGTGTTACACGCTTGAAGAACTCCCATAGAGCAACTGGGTCCGTCAGGTTGCTGGTTTCTGTGAATCGGTCAGAGACTGCCGTGGTGAACCCACGGGCGCACTCCACCTCCCTTAGTCTGTCCAAGTGAAACACCTTAGGGTGGCCACTGGAGGGACGGGGAGTTTTGAAGTGGACCCGCAGGGTAGCCACAAGCAGCCTATGGTCGGTACCACAGAACTCGGCACTCCGGTAAACCCTGCAGTTCTGGAGGATCCTTCATCACGTGCTAACAAGAATGTGGTCGATCTCCTTGGCACAGTACCCGTATCGCTGTACCAAGTCCAGCGATGCGGGTTGGAGCGCTGGTACCAGGAGCCAGAGATCCTCATTTTCTGGGACCTAGCAAAGTCCCGGAGAAGGAGGCTATTCTCGCTGCTGGGATCAGCTCCCGAGCCATGGGGGCCGACAGACATCTCATAGCCAGCTCGGTCACAGCCGGATACTGCAATGAAGTTGCCCAGAACAATGCGAATGTCTCGCCGGGGGCAATCGTCTGCCACAGATGCGAGTTTGGCGTAGAACGCCTCTTTCACATCGATTTTATATACATCAGTAGGAGCGTATACAGCAATAAGAGACAAGAAGCCAAAAGCATGCTTCAGTCTCAATGCCATGATACGCTCATCAACCGGTGTCACCTCGACTACCGCAGGCTGAAGTCGACTGGAGATGGCTATGGCTACACCCTAGAGGTGGTGACCATCGCTGCGGCCCGACCAGTAGTAGGTGTAACCACCCACCCTGATCGTGCCGCTACCAGGTCTTCTCACCTCTGAGAGGGCAGCCACCTCAACTCCCAGTTGCTTCAATTCCCGCGACAGCAGAGGTAACCGCTCATCCTGCCGCAAGGACCGGATGTTCCAAGCGCTTACCCGGAAAGCACGCCTGAGATTAAGCCTCGGGTGGTCACTCCGGGTGCACGCCACCTCTGCCGCCCCCGCCGACACAGCCCCAAATAAAGGGGATCGGCAGGCTGTGGGACCGCCTATCCACCTGTGGGGTTCCCGAGGGCTTTCCCCCACAAGCTTCATGGTGGGTTGGCGCCTGCTGGGGCGCAGGCAGGACGAGTAACTCTCATTCCAATCCTGCACCCCGACATTTGCCCTCCCATTGGGACCCACAGCCCGCCTTACTTGCTGGGTGGGAGGGACAACACCCCCCCCCCCCCAGCATTTCCATTTACACTGGACGTTGCCAGAGGGTCATTCTGGGGGGAGGAGAACTGGCAAGGCCCACCTCCCCCGAGCCGCCCCATTACCCCAGGGTGGCTAGGGGGCAGGAGTTGGTACGAAGCCAGAGCGTGTCCACACGCCGGTGGGCCATAACTCCGTACCTCTGGGGCCTCCTGCTGCTCCGAGATCCCCCACAGATTTAGCCTGGGACCACAAGGTGCCCAGTTACCCATGGGTGGCCACGAGGAGGCACTGCAGAAGTCTTGATGATGGAGTGGCTGTGACCTGGCAGGGGAGACTTATGCAAAAGCTGCTCCCTTTTTCGCACTGAGCTAGCCAGGGGTGGAAGCTGCAAGCAAGAAGGCATGCAAGCACTTAACACTATCTAGGCTACCACACCATCGCTTCACATCACCATGCGCGTGAAGCACCCACCCAATATGAACAATATAAACTCAGGAAATTCAATTCTAAAAATAATTATGGAAACAATGAATGATTTCACCCATTTTAAAACAAGGAATAAATTTGATAAATGAATAAAATAACATGGAATGCTCACTCAATCCAAAACGAAAAAACAGACTTGAATTATCTAATATTTAAAGAAAACCAGGGATTAATTGCCTTTTGTGAAAATTGGTTAAAGAATAAAGATAACTTTAGAATAAATAATTATGAGATAATTAGGAATGACTGAGAAAACCAAATTGGTGGAGGTCTAATGATATGTACAAAGAAAGATATATATACAGGTATAAAATTAGATTTAAATGATAGATACAAGTATAAGATTGACATACTAGCAGTAAAAATACAATATGGAGAAACATAGATGAATATCATATTGACATACAATCCTTTAAATAATGTATCTAAAGAGGAATTTCAGTATTACATAAATCAGATACTAAAACCAAAATTGATAGTAGGAGACTTCAATGCACTCCTTCCTAACTGGAACCCAGTAATAACAAAGTAATTCAATGGGAAATAACTTAGTTAAATTGATCAATCAAAACCATATCATATTATTAACACCAAATGGACAAATAACATGAATAGACCTAAAAACAAATCGATAAGCCACTATAGACCTGGTCTGCCTATCAATCAGAACATAGTCAAGTAAACAGAAATATAAACTCACTAACTGAAACTAATAAAAGACACTGGAGAATAACATTTCAGCTTTGATGGTAAAAAGGTAAATCACAAACCTAATAACCCTGGTGGAATGAGAAATGCAATGAAATAATAAAGTAAAGAAATAAAGCTTATACTAAATGAAAGAGAAGACCAAATACTGTAAATAGATTATATTATAAAAAATTATTAGCAGAAGTTAAACAAATGATTGAAAATGAAAAAAAGGTAACGTGTGAAAACTTCTGTTTCGACAAAAAAACTTCAACCAAAAAAATATAGAATTTTATAAAGAAACAGGTAAAACAACAAGTGATTACCCTCTAATAAATAACAATTTCCCAGTGAAAAAAAAAAAAAAAAAAAAAAAAAAAAAAAAAAAAAAAAAAAAAATCCATGATACAAAAATATAACAAGTAAATAAACAAACAAACAAACGAGGAAAAAGAAGAACTACTAAGTAGTTACAATGAAGATATAAATAAAGATATAATATTAGAAGAATCAATATATGTTATAAGAAATACAAAAAATGGTAAGGTATATGGCCCTTATAAAATTACGTATTCATTTTATAAAAATGCAACATTATAAAAGTAACATAAAAAAAAAAAAAAATATTGGGAAAAAGGAGAATATCCAAATGGAAAAGAAAGAAGGAAGAAGAAAGAAAGAAAGAAAAGAAAAAAAAAAATCAACTCAATTCATAAACCAGGGAGAGACCCAACAAAAACATATTCATATGGATTCATAAGCAGAACACCTTCTATTAGCCAAATCTTGAAATATATAGTAAGAAGAGTGAACTGGTGGCTAGAAAAAAATAACCTAGATGAAGACCTTATAAGTTTTAGACAAAACAGAAGTACAATAGATGCAATACAAATAATCGATATGAGAATAAGACAAGCAATAAAAGAAAATAAATATAAACTAGAAGTATGTTTAGATACAGAAAAAGCTTTTAACTCTATCAACCATGAAACAATTCTAACTCAATGCTGCCAGGGAAAATGCTGTGCTCATTTTTTTTTTTTTTTTTTGAGAAATGTCTCTGCACATAGATGGTTCTGCTTGTGCTTTGCTTTTCAGTTACAAATTGGGGAACAGAACTCAAACAATGACAAAAATATTAATAAAGTCCACAAGAATCTCCAATAAACCCTACACTTTTCAATATAGTCATGTCACATATAAAAATACCAAAAGAAATACATATAATAATTTATGCAGGTGACTTAATCCTAATAACTTCAAATATATATTCAGTAGACTAAAAAAATAATCTAGAACATAGCCTAAACATAATAAAAGAATGGTCAAATAAATGGAACTTTAAAATTAACCTGGTAAAAAGTAAAGTAATGTACTCCGCAAACAAAAAAATAGAACAATACCCAATAATAAAAATAGGAAATGACGAAATAGAATTCACCAACAATTGTATTATTTCAGGACTCAACTTGGATGCACCAAAATTGACTTGGAAAAATCACATAACGTGTAAAAATAAAATCAATGAATAGAATAAATATTATGAAAAAAATGATACCTTACATGAAATTCTTTAATATAAGTATACATACATATATATATATATATATATATATATATATAATATATATATATATATATATATATATATATATATATACATATATATATAAATATAACAAATGAACAATATATATATATACATAATATACATACATATAATATATTGACAATAATAAATGCACAATATATGTATAATCAACAGAATTGAAAAAACTAGAAACCATTGAAAACAATGCATTATGAATTGCATTTGCCAATAATAGTCCTCCAAGCATGGACATATCAAATACCAATAGGAAACAAAATAAAAAGAATTAGAATGTATCCAGTTAATAAAAATAGAAAAAACATGATAATATATCAATTAAACATTAAACCTTCAAAAACACAGAAAATTTAAACCCAAATTAAGATAAAATGATACTAGTATTTACAGTAACTGAAACTTGCAAAAAATGGAAAATAAATGTAAGAATTAATACACTACCTAATATATCCCCAATTCCTCCATGGTCTGACATTCTACAAAACATAGAAACAAACTTCAT
>NC_051389.1:35331847-35341439 GCF_015228065.2 Penaeus monodon
GACAACCACCCCCCCCCAGCATTTCCATTACACTGGACGTTGCCAGAGGGTCATTCTGGGGGGAGGAGAACTGGCAAGGCCCACCTCCCCCGAGCCGCCCCATTCCCCCAGGGGGCTAGGGGGCAGGAGTTGGTACGAAGCCAGAGCGTGTCCACACGCCGGGTGGGCCATAACTCCGTACCTCTGGGGCCTCCTGCTGCTCCGAGATCCCCCACAGATTTAGGCCTGGGACCGCAAGGTGCCCAGTTACCATGGGTGGCCACGAAGAGGCACTGCAAAAAGTCTTGATGATGGAGTGGCTGTGACTGGCAGGGGAGACTTATGCAAAAGCTGCTCCCTTTTTCGCACTGAGTAGCCAGAGGGGGAAGCTGCAAGCAAGAAGGAAATGCAAGTACTTAACACTATCTAGGCTACCACACCATCGCTTCACATCACCATGCGCGTAAAAGCACCCACCCAATATGAACAATATAAACTCAGGAAATTCAATTCTAAAAATAATTATGGAAACAATGAATGATTTCACCCAATTTTAAAACAAGGAATAAATTGATAAATGAATAAAATAACATGGAATGCTCACTCAATCCAAAACAAAAAAAAAAAAACAGACTTGGAATTATCTAATATTTAAAGAAAACCAGGGATTAATTGCCTTTTGTGAAAATTGGTTAAAGAATAAAGATAACTTAGAATAAAATAATTATGAGATAATTAGGAATGACTGAGAAAACCAAATTGGTGGAGGTCTAATGATATGTACAAAGAAAGATATATATACAGGTATAAAATTAGATTTAAATGATAGAAAACAAGTAAAAGATTGACATACTAGCAGTAAAATACAATATGGAGAAACATAGATTAATTCATATTGACATACAATCTTTAAATAATGTATCTAAAGAGGAATTTCAGATTACATAAATCAGATACTAAAACCAAAATTTATAGTAGGAGACTTCAATGCATCCTTCCTAACTGGAACCCAGTAATAAACAAAGTAATTCAATGGGAAATAACTTAGTTAAATGATCAATCAAAACCATATCATATTATTAACACCAAATGGACAAATAACAGGGAATAGACCCAAAAAACAAATCGATAAGCCACTATAGACTGGTCTGCCTATCAATCAGAACATAGTCAAGTAAACAGAAATATAAACTCACTAACTGAAATAGTAAAAGACACGGAGAATAAACATTTCAGCTTTGATGGTAAAAAGGTAAATCACAAACCCTAATAACCCTGGGGAATGAGAAATGCAATGAAATAATAAAGTAAAGAAATAAGCTTATACTAAATGAAAGAGAGACCAAATACTGTAAATAGATTATATTAAAAAAAATTTATTAGCAGAAGTTAAACAAATGTTTTGAAAATGAAAAAAAAGGTAACGTGTAAAAAACTTTGTTTCGACAAAAAAACTTAACCAAAAAATATGAATTTTAAAAGAAACAGGTAAAACAACAAGTGATTACCCTCTAATAAATAAACAATTTCCCAGTGAAAAAAAAAAAAAAAAAAAAAAAAAAAAAAAAAAAAATCCATGATACAAAAATAAACAAAAGTAAATAAAAAAACAAGGGAAAAGAAGAAACTACTAAGTAGTTACAATGAAGATATAAATAAAGATATAATATTAGAAGAATCAATATATGTTATAAGAAATACAAAAAATGGTAAGGTATATGGCCCTTATAAAATTACGTATTCATTTTATAAAAAATGCAACATTATAAAAGTAACATAAAAAAAATCAAAATATTGGGAAAAAGGAGAAACCCCAAATGGAAAAGAAAGAAGAAGAGAAGAAAGAAAGAAAGAAAAAAAAAAATCAACTCAATTCATAAACCAGGGAACACCCAACAAAAACATATTCATATGGATTCAAAGCAAAAACACCTTTTATTAGCCAAATCTTGAAATATATAGTAAGAAGAGTGAACTGGTGGCTAGAAAAAAATAACCTAGAGAAAACCTTATAAGTTTTTTGACCAAAACAGAAAGTACAATAGATGCAATACAAATAATCGATATGAGAATAAGACAAGCAATAAAAGAAAATAAATATAAACTAGAAGTATGTTTAGATACAGAAAAAGCTTTTAACTCTATCAACCATGAAACAATTCTAACTCAATGCTGCCAGGGAAAATGCTGTGCTAATTTTTTTTTTTTTTTTTTGAGAAATGTCTCTGCACAATGATGGTTCTGCTTGTGCTTTGCTTTTCAGTTAAAAAATTGGGGAACAGAACTCAAACAATGCCCAAAAATTTTAAATAAAGTCCACAAGAATCTCCAATAAACCCTACACTTTTCAATATAGTCATGTACATATAAAAATCCCAAAACGAAATAAATATAATAATTTATGCAGGTGATTAATCCTAATAATTTCAATATAATTCAGTAGACTAAAAAAAATAATCTAGAACAGCCTAAACATAATAAAAGAATGGTCAAAAAAATGGAACTTTAAAATTAACCTGGTAAAAGTAAAGTAATGTACTCCGCAAACAAAAAATAGAACAAACCCAATAAAAAAATAGGAAATGACGAAATAGAATTCACCAACAATTGTATTATTCAGGACTCAACTTGGAGCAAACCAAAATTTACTTGGAAAAATCACATAACGTGTAAAAAATAAAATCAATGAATAGAATAAATATATGAAAAAAATGATACCTACATGAAATTCTGGTAATATAAGGATACATCCCTATATATAATATAATATAAATATATATATATATATAAAATTATAAATAAAAATATAATAATATATATATATATAATTATATGTAATTATATATATAATATGATATAAAAATATACACATAATATAAATATATATATAAATATACCACACACAACACAATATTAATATATATATATTAATAAAATATATAAATAATTAAATATAAACAAAAATAAAACAAATCAAATATATGGTATAATAAATCAAACAGAATTGAAAAAACTAGAAACCATTGAAAACAATGCATTATGAATTGCATTTGCCAATAATAGTCCTCCAAGCATGGACATATCAAATACCAATAGGAAACAAAATAAAAAGAATTAGAATGTATCCAGTTAATAAAAATAGAAAAAACATGATAATATATTCAATTAAAACATTAAACCTCAAAAACACAGAAATTAAACCCAAATTAAGATAAAATGATACTAGTATTACAGATAACTGAAACTTGCAAAAAATGGAAAATAAATGTAAGAATTAATACACTACCTAATATATCCCCAATTCCTCCATGGTCTGACATTCTACAAAACATAGAAACAAACTTCATGCATAACTTTTGCTTAAACCATCATAGAGTGAACATGTAAAATCTTGAACTTGAGTGAAATAAAGTTTAAGAACATTCAATGGATGCTAATTTAAACACAGAATCAAGAGAAAATTCTGGAATCTTAAAAGAAATGGACTACAACTCACAAACAAACAGACCTAGACCTAATGAAGAAAATCCAGATCCCAAACTTGCCCAGAGACACCAAGCCAGCAGAAACATAGAAGAATTTCAACCACCTATGACAGACAACACAATAGTAAGACAAAATAATCATGTAGTACTAATCAGTTTAATAGGAGACTCAGAAACCTCAAATTTTAATAATCCAATGAAGCTAACCGATGCACTAAATAAATCAACATTTCAAAAGTACATAATAGAGGATACACAAAGAGTGCTTTGAATGGGAATGGCTTTCAGATTCGAAGTGAAAAGTTTGACAAAATTACCACTTTTAAACCAGATTAATAAATTTGGTGACTGGTACATAAATTGCAAACAGCCTGCCTCAAACAAAAACATAAGACTGTTCATATGGACAATATATCCAGTAGACATTGAATTAGACCCCAAAGACTTAAAAGAAAAATTAAGACCATTACATGGATATAACAGTCAAGTAACTAAACAAAATTAACAAAGATAAAGATAACAAAAAAAAAAATGGCTTCCAACAAAATCCCTATAACATTGAATAACATTCAAAGGAATTTTACCAGAAAGAGTTGCCATAGGACATACATCTTATAAAGTCCAACAGTATACCTTCCCAATCCCAAAATGCTACAAATGTCTTAGATATGGTCATGGAATCTCAACATGCAAAAACAAAACTTGATGTAGGAAGTATATCCAGTTTAACCATGATTACAAATAATGTACAAATAACCCTACTTCTTTTAATGCCACGAGAACCCCTCCTCCACATACAAATGCAAGTAATATACATAGAAGGACAACAAATAAAACACCCAGAAGACAATGCCCCACAACATAGACATTATTATTATTTTTTTTCCTGATTTGAAACCCCTCCCCAAACAATACCATGACTCCAACACAGACCACACACAAACCTCAATGGTAAACCACAACATAACACATAGAAACAGTGAAAATACAAAGTCATCCTCAAAATACTCAAGCAGAAACCAACACAACTCAGACTTATGCCCAAACCATAAGCCAACCCCAAAGCCTAACAGTGGGCAGAGAACCCCAACAAAAGTTAAGCTAGCAGAATCAAATAAAAAACAGTTAGAGATATATATCACACCAAAAAGGGGAACTCAAACAGAAAAGAACCTACCCAGACAGTTACCAGGAAAGATAACAACAAACAACTAAATGTAGGAGATTCCCCAAAAGGTTGGACACTTCCCACTCCATTTAAAGGCAAAGAATCAATGAAAGAAAGAAAAAATATTTAAAAAAGAAGACTTCTCATGGACAGAAATAATAAAAACACAACAACAATAACAAAAATTATAAATAAAATGAATCAGATTTTTTTTTTTTTTTTTTTTTTTTTTTTGAAATAATAGACAAAGCAATAAAATACATAACCAAATGTTTTCAAAATCAAACAGTACTTTATGAATAAGTATTTTATGGAATGCAAGATCAGTCCTTAACAAAAGCATAGATCTAAACCACCTATTAAAGAACAATTATGTGAAACATGGCTAAAAGAACAAAGACTTTTTCTATTTAAAAACATTATAAAATAATAAGATATGAAGACCAGAAAAAATAGGAAAAAGGCCTAGCTATTGTATAAAGGATACAATATAAACAAATAAAGTAAAAGCAAGATTAAAAATAAAATGGAAGCCATGGGAATAAAGATCAGTCATAAAAATAACTGGATGAATATATTACTGATTTATAATTCATGTTATAACTTAAGTCAAAATGACATAGAATATTATACAGCCCTCAACGCACATCACACAAGTTGGACATAGAATCTTATCTTGAGCTCAACTCATATCACCCAAGTTGGAATCCTAACTTGAGCCAAAATCATATAAACAAAACATGAAAAAGCTTATTTAAAGTATAACAGAAAACAATATAAAAAATATAACTCCTCAAGGCCAGATCACCAGAATAAAACCCCAGAAGGCACAGGAGTCAACACTAGCCCTAATTTTCTAGCTTTAGCTTCTCTGACGCAAGCCATCTAGAAATTGATACAGGACCAAACATAGGTAGTGACCACTTACCAGTAACGGTAAGGGATAACACCATACAAAAGACCCCTCAACTAAATGAAATGAAATGAAATGAAATGGAAAAAAAAAAAAAAAAAAAAAAATGCAGACCATAGATACAAAAAAAATAATTCTTTAAGGAAATAAAGACCTTACACAGGAAAACAATATTTCAAATTTGAAGAATATGACACACACACAACAACACACACACACACCACACAAAAACCCCACACACACACACACACACACACACACAAAAAAAAAAAAAAAAAAAAAAAAAAAAAAAAAAAAAACTCAAATCCCACAAACCATGGTGGAATGCAGAATGCAAAGAAATCATAAAAAAGAAAGGAAGAAATAAAGCTTATAATAAATGAGAAAAAGGCCTAATAATGAAAATCTAGAATATAAAAAAACTATTAGCTGAAGCTAGAAAAATTACAGAAAAAGAAAAAAGAGAGTCCTGGGAAAAATTTTCTGCAGCTCCATAGATTTCAACACTCCAACAAAAAACACTTGGAATTTTATTAAAAAGCAAATAGGAAAAGCTGCAAAAATTTAATTACCTCAAATTTGATAAAGACCAAAAGTCACAGAAATAAAAAAAAAACTTTAGGAATACCAGAAAAAGCAAACTAAAACAAAAATAATGTCAACAGATAATGAAAAGGAAGAACTTCAAAACAACCCTGGTAATTTAGTATAAATGATAAGATCACACAAAAAAATGTAGCTATAACAAATACAAAAAAAAATAAAGCCTGATGATGAAATTCCATACAAATTTTACAAAAATTCCCCTCCTGTAATTTCAGAAATAATACTAAAACAAATAAAAACCTTCCTGGACCAAAAAGGGGAATACCCACAAGGATTTTAAAAATGCAATCATAAACCCAATCCAAAAACCAGAAAAAAAAACAGAATCAAATCAGACAGATTCATTGTCATATAAATTGTCTTGAAAAATTTGAAAAACATAGTACAAAAGATTAAATTGGTGCTAGAAACAAATAATAAACTAAACCATAGATATAATAGGATTTAGACCAAATTTTAAAGACAATGGATGCATTAAAAAAAAGATAGAAACAAACACAACAATGAAAACACAAAAAAAACATTTGGTCTAGTTGCATGCATAGACCTAGAAAAAGCATTTAATATAGTAAATCATGATGCACTAATAATAAAAATGGCTAACTTTGGGAATAAAAGGAAATTTTTTAAAATGGCTTACATAATTTCTAAAAAAAAAGAACATTTTCAATAAAAAATGAAACCAAAAATTTTGTAAAAGGACCAATATCAATGGCATTCCAGAAGGTTCCCCTTTAAGCCCAAAAACTCTTTAACATCATGATAAATGATCTAAAACTGCAGAAAAAAATACTAATAAAGGCAGATGATAAAAATAATAACAACAAGTAAACACCTAAACAAAGCCATAAATAATACTGAAGAGGTTTAAACACAAATAAAAAAAATGGGCAGACACCTGGGATCTAAAGATAAATTTAACAAAAAATAAGCTGCTATATTTCACAAACAAAAGAAGAGTCAGTTCCTAAGATCAAAAAAAGATAATATGAATTAGATTTTCTGACAGTCAAGATATCCTGGGGTTAAGATTTGACTCACCAAAACAAAATAGACAAAAAAACATAGAAAACATCAAGATAAAATCTATAACAGAATAATATAATGAAAAAATATCCTCCTATGGGGAGCAAAAAGAGAATCCCTAATAAAATTTTATATCTATGTAAAACCAAAAATAGAATATGTCTGGCCATATATGAAACAGCAAAAAAATAAATAAATAAATAAATAAATAAATAATAAAAAATAAAATTTAGAAACAATACAATACACCCGCTCTCAGAATACCAACATGATGCTTTAAATCAACTCCATTAATATCACTACAAGACCTAAAACTAACACACTAACCTTTGATAACTGACAGAACAAATGAATTAGCGTGTATACAGTTAGTAAAATTATTGGAAAAAAACAAAAAAACATGCCAGAACTAGTAATAAAAAACATCAGATAATACAATTACACAAAAATAAAAATTCCTGGATTCATAGTCATTGAAACATGCAAAAAAAAAAAAAAAATATAAATATAATAATATAGCTCAAAATATAACTACGTACACCATGGTATGATCTTTTAAAATTCTTTCTCATAAACTAGTAACAAGTTCATGGACAACTTCAGAAAAAAACTTTCTCATGAAATAATTAAAATGCAATGCAAAATGCTAATAAACACAAAATATGAAAATCGTCATAAAATATTCACAGATAGATAAAAATAAAGAACCTCATCAACGTTAGCTGCAATCTATATTGAACAAAACAAACTCACAACAGTTTGGAAATAACCAAAAAATACTCAAATCATAGAAGCAGAATTATATGCAATAAAACAAGGATTGAACTATATTAAACTTAACAAACTAACAAATACAGTAATCTTTACAAACTCACTATCGGCAATCTTAACATCAAAAATCACAAACCCAAAAACTACAAACAAATTACTTATGAAACACAAAAACTAATTTACTCTTTAACAAACAAAACACAAAACATCACAATACAACAGATCCCAGTGCATAAAAGCATAACTGGAAATGAATTGTAGATCTTGCAGCAAAGAAAGCTCACGAATTAGAAATTCCATAATCATTAAAAGACATCAGAGAAAAAAGTAAAAGAAAATGGGAAAAACAGTTACAAAGAACCCTGATCATAAAAACCTATACCTCAGAGATAACACACCATAACCATTGTCTAGATCAGAAAACAGAAAATTAGATGTATGTCTCACAGGAATACTAATTAAACATACAAGACTAAAAAAACACCTACACAGACTAAATTTAGAAACCAACCCAAACTGTAGATGGTGCCAACATACAGAAGAAACAATTGAGCACTTAAGATTACAATGCCCAAGATTCCATTCTGAAAGAACTAAATTATTAGAGGCTTAAAAAAGATGGAAATAACTAATCCAAATAGCCCTCTACTTACAACCTCCTGCTAAGAAGTACTACATACCAATGCACATGAAATCTTCCTGCAAACATCAAGAATAATAAACAGGGATCAAAACATTCAAACAACAAAGAGAAGATTCCAAGAAACAAGATGCAGAGAATATCAACATAAGTCTAAAACCTTACAAAAAAAAGAAAGAAGAAGATGAAACTTCATGCACAATATGAATAAGATCACACCACAACAAATGATGCAGCAACACTTCCACCTACTAGAAAACACAACATACCAAAATAACCACAAAATATACACAGATGGATAAAAAATAAAAGAACCAAAATTAACAACAGCAGCAATACACATTCAAAACAAAAATATTACAAAAATCTGGAAATTACAAAACACACAAATAATAGAAGCAGATCTATTTGCAATTAAACAAGCTCTAGACTACACAAACAATAACCAACTACAGAAAACAGTAATCTTAACAGACTCACAAACAGCTATACAAGCAATAATAAACTAGAAACCATTAATATACAAACAAATAATATATGAAATACAAACCCAACTACACTTTTAAAGAACTAAAAAACATATAAAACTACAATGGATCCCTTTGCATAAGAACATAAAAGGAAATGATGTGGCAGATGGAGCTGCATCCAAAATTCAACAAATATAATAAGAGAAATAATAAATAAAAAACAAGAAAATTGGATAACCAATTTAAATGAAATATTGAACACAAAAGATTATTATATTAAAGGTAACAATCCACAATGATGGGCAATATCACAAAACAGAAACATGGATGTGAGCATTACAAGAATAATGACAAAACACTTGCACAATTTAAAATTAGAAACAGATCCAATGTGCTGATGGTGTAACAGTCAAGAAGAAACACCAGAACATTAATCTTCAATGCCCAGATTAATTCATACAGAACTAATTAATACAATCCACCTGATTTTATTAATCACAAGTGCAGATCAACCACCCCTAAAGAAATATTCTA
>NC_051389.1:35346539-35379039 GCF_015228065.2 Penaeus monodon
AATTTTACCTCCAGTCGCCCAGTGTATGTGTAAAAAGATGTAGATTACTGGGTAAGAGTAATTAGGACACAAAATAATTTAATAAAATAATAATAAATAATAAAATAATTCTTTCCAATTGGGTGGGACTTTTTCCCCATAAGCCTTTTCAATTTGTTCATAATAAATTTTATTTAAAAATTTGTGATACAAAATATGTTTCTACATTTTTATAGTCATGTTTGTTTCCCTATCATTATTTTTTTTTCAGAAATGAAAAAGTATCATGAATCGGAAAGGGAGTGGCCACGTGAGCTGAATAATGGGGGGGGTCTTTCGCAGGGGGTTGAGGTTAATGGTTAAAAAGAAAGAAAAATTTTGGCTGCATCTAAGGTCAGTAGAAATTTTTTTTTTTTTTAATGTTGGGGGGAGGGCTTTTGAGAGTGATTAGGGGTTAAGCGGGCAGGGAATTGGTGAGTAAAAGGGGTTTAGGGGTTGGGTGTGGTAAGGAGTTAGATTAGATAAAGGGAAATTGTAGGTTTGAGGAAAGGAATGGTTGTTGAAGCAGAAAGTGTGGGATTCTGAAGGATGTTAAAGGGTTGGGAGCGGTGAAGGGGGGATAGGGGGGGAAAGCTGAGGTGGGGTTTGTTTAAAAACGTGGCACGACAATAGGATTGGGGGATTAAAAAGGGGAACATTAATAAGGAACATAAGGGGGATAGATTGGACATCGATAGGAGTGTGTTAGACGGGTGTGGCAATGCGTAATCGGGCGAGAGGGGGCCCCCAAACGCTTTTTCCGATAAATGGATTTGACCGGGAGGAGATGATAGTTTTACAGAATGAAATTTTATTAGTGCGGAGGCTTGACCAAAAAGATCCCATGATTATACAAAAGGTCTTAAAGTGTGGGTAAAAAACCCGGGGGTGGGATAGTGGAAGCGGGTTTGGTATGAGGGGGAATAGGGGTGCGGCTAGTGTATCTGCTGTTCATTCCGGGGATTCCAAATGGGGGCCCCCAGAAAAATTTGATTTTTTTATGGGTGTGGACGGGTAGAAAACCGTTCTGGATCTTAAAAAAAGGGGGTTGGTGGTGTGTATTGACTTTTGAGATTTAATGAGTTAGGGAGTCAGTAAAAATTGAAAAGAGGAAGAGGAGAGTGAGTAATGTGTTTTAGAGCAAAAAGGGTGCGTACAGTTCTGTAGAAAGGACACTGGATTCAGGAGGAAGGGAGTATTTGAAAGTACGAGTGGGAAGTTTACTGCAAAACCCAGCCCCGGGAGGGTTTTGGACCCCTCAGATATACGGAAACTAGAGGAATGAGTGGAGACAGGGTAAAGGGAAATGTGTGAGGGGACAGTGGGAGGGATATTGTTTTTGGGGGGTGGGGGGGAAAACAGAAGAAAAAAATTGGGGGTGAGGTAAAGCCATGGAGGACGGAAGGCGGGAAAAGGGAGAGGTTGGAGATGGGGAAAGGGGAAGGGAGAGGGGGGGGTTCCCCGCAGTGGGAAAGGGTAGGTAATCGTGGAGATGAACTAAGGTAAAAAGTAGGGGTTGTGGGAAGTTAGTTTAGTGAGGGAAAATTGGGGAAACAACATAGCCGGAGAGAGAAAAGGGGCCCACGACGCGAGATAGAGATGGTAGCCGATTCAGGTACGGGCTTCAACGGGGGAGGAGGAAAGGCGCCTAGTGCTAAGCGAAGACCACAGGAGGTTTGTATAAAGAGGGGCAAGGAGAGAAGTTGGGGGCAGAGGAGTAGATAGGACCATAATCAAAGGTGGGAGGATAAAGAAAACATGAAGATGAAGGAGAGTTTGCATCTGAGCCCATGAATAGGGGATAGGTTTTTAAGATTCGAAGAGGGGAGACTTTTTCTTTAAGTGTAGAAATGGTCTCGAGGAATTTTGGGAGTAAAAAAATGACACCTGGAAATTTGCCGAGGAAGGGCATTGGAGTGGGGGCCCATATAAGAAGAGTGGGGATGGGGGCCCCTACACGTGAGCGAGAAAAAAAGAATGGAAAAAGATTAGAGGTAAAAAAGCGGAAGCCAGGTTTGTGGCCAGGAAGATAGATGAGATTGCAGATTGAAGAAATTGGTAGAGTTTTGGGTATGGATTTCAGAGGCATAGAGGTTAAAATCAAATATAGTGATGAGGGCTCCTGGTGGTAAAACTGAGACAATATCTTAACAGCAAGAAGGAAAAAAGTGGTACTGAGCACAGCCGGGGGGAAACCCTTCAAATTTGGGGAAAAGAAAGAGATGGGGCAGAGGCGTTTTTGACCGGGAAAGTGCTTGGGAGAGGAAGGATTTTTATGAAGAACACATGTTTCCCGTATCCCTAGGAGGACAGTTGTTGGAGAAATGGTACCGCCCCATGTGATCATATGTTTTTTCAGAAAAAAAAATATAGCTAGTAGGATTCATGGCTGCAAATGCAGATGAAAAGTCTCAAAATGAGAAGGGGTCAGTGGTTTCTGGCACGGCGAAAACCAAATTTGGGAAGGAGAGAGAAGATTGTGAGATTCAAGATACCACATTAAGCGGAAGTTACCATTCGCTCTAATAGTTTGCACAAGCAGCTAGTTGTGCAATGGGGCGATAGTTTGAGGAAGGGTCCCGATTATGGGTTTCGGGAAAGGAAGGATAAGAGCTTTTCCCCAAATTTAGAAGGGAAATTTCCTGAGTCATATGGGTGTAATTTTTAATAGGAGGAAAGGAGGAAGAGGGAGTTCCCGGAGCATACGGTAGTGAATACCGTCAGGGCCTTCATGAGTTTTACGGAGATGTGGGGGAGTAAGAGTTCAGGGGAAGAAAATGGGGCATTATAGGATCATCAGAGGATGGGGTAAAGGTAATGGGGGTACTTTTCTTGGTCTTAATAGAAAGAAGTGTGGAGAAAGGTGAGAACCCATAGACCTGGCTGAAAAATACCCAGTTCATTAGCGACTTGGGGGGATCAAAAATGGGGGTTTTTCGAATAGGAGGACAGGGGGGGAGGGGGGGGATTTTTCCCTGATATTTTAAAATTTCGGCGCCAAAAATTTGAGATAGATGTAGAGGGAAATTTGATGAACATAATTTTGCCGATTGTTTTACTATTCCCGGGTTTTACGAGGAGATAGGAGATGCTCTTTTTAAAAGGGGATAAGGGGGATGTGTTTGGGTTCCCTTTTTGGGGAACGCGTTAGTTTTAGGGTTTTAGGTCAAAACCACGGAAACCCGGGGAAATTTTGGGTTGGGGTGGTTGGGTTTAAATTTTAAATGAAGGGGAAAAGGGGTAAGGGGGGGAGGGGGGAATAGCAGGGGGGGAATAAAGGGCCCCGCGGTTTTTTGCCCGCGGGGGGTTTTGGGAGGGGGGTGAAGTGGAAAAGGGGGTGGAAAATGCCAAAGGGGAAATTTTAAAGAGAAGGGAAACAAAGAAAAAGGGGAGCATGAAAGGTCTGCTGAAAAAGTTTTCCCCCCCCCCCCCGAAAAAGTAAAGGGAAAAAAAACGTTCCCCCCCCCCCCAAAAATCACCCCCATTTTTTGCCATTAGCCCCCCTTTTTCAACAAGAAAATTTTTCCCCCAAAACCCCAAAAATTGGGGGAAAAAAGAAAAAATTAAATTACCAGAAAAAGGGTAAAAATGTGGGGGCATTGAATTTTTATAAGGTGTTAGAGAAAGGTTGGATGGGCCTGGGATTTTAAGAACACCCCAAATTTGGGGGGATTAAAAAAATTGAGGGAAAAGGTGTTGAAGTTTAAAAAATTTTTTAAAAAAAAACAAGAAAGGGGTGGGAAAGGGGGAAAAAATAGTGTAAATAAAAATAGGGTTGGAAGGGTTTGGGTTTTAAAGGGAGGGGAAAAGGTTTTGTTGAAAAGGATGAAATAAAGGGGAAGTGGGGGGAAAAAAAAAGGGGATTGGGGAGGGGAAGAAAGGTCTTTGAAGGAAAAGGGGGGGGGGATGAGGAAAGGAAAAGAGGGGTGTGGGAGGGAAACCCTTTTCCGAGGGTGTTTCAAAGTAAGATTTGGGGAGGGGGTTTTTGGGGGGAAAAAAGGGGGGGGAAAAGGAAGAGGGTTTAATGGGGAAAGGGGGGGAGTTTGTTCTTGGGGGTATTAAAAGGGGGTTTTGGGGGGGGGAATTTTTAAAAAAGGGTTTTGGGGTTTTTTTGGAGGGAGGGGAAAGGGTGAGGGGGGGGGGGAGGTAGTGGGGGGGGTTGGGGTGGGGGGGGGGTTGGGGGGGGGGAGGGGTTTTTTTGGGGGGGGGGGAAGGGAGGGGAGGTTGGTTTTGTGGGTTGGGAAAAGGGGTTTTGGGGGGGTTTTTTTTTTTTTTAAAAAGGGTTTTCTGGGGGTTGGGGGGTTTTGGGGGGAAAAAATTTTGGGGGGGGGGGAAAGAGAGGACGGGGTTTTTGATAGGAGAAAGGAAAGTGGGGGTGTTTTGGGGGGGAAGAGGGGGTAGTTTTTTCTGTTGTACTTTAAAAGGGGGGGGGGAAGGGGGGGGGGTTTTAAATATCGGAGGGAATTTGGGGTGTCTGGATTTGGAGGGGAGGACTGGGGAAGGAGGGGGAAAGGGGGGGGTGGGGGGGGGTGGGTGGGTTGGAAGTGGGGTTTTTGGAGAAAGGGTAAAGGGGAACAGGAGGTTTTTTTAGTTGGGGTCCCTTAAAGGAAGGTAATGCTAAATTGAGGTCCCCCAAAAATAAATGGGGGCCCCCACATTGGGCCCATTCGGGTTTTTTTTAGGGGATTTGAAATTGGCCATTTGGGCATATGGGCATTGGTGGGAAGGAAAAGTTTGGGCGGGGTTTAGGGTTTTGCAGATGGGGAGGTTTTTTTTGGGTAAAGGGAGGGGTTTTGGTTTAAAGTTAAAGGGGGGGTCGTCCAGGAAGGCTATTTATTTTTTTTGAGACCCTTGGGGGGGAAGGATGTTTCAGAAATTTTTTAAGTCGGAAACAGGGTGATTTCTCCAAAACCCAATTTTTTTTGGGCAAGCGGGGGTTTGAAAAGGGGAAATTTGAGGGTTGGATGGGGGTTTGCAAAGGGGGTTTTAATAGGGTTGTTTTGTTTTTGTTAAGGTTGGTTTTTGGTTTATGTGAAAAAGGGGGGCTGGGGGGGAAAAGTTCCATTGTTTTTGGGAAAATTTTTGGAAAAAAGGGGGTTGGAGTAGGGAGTGTGGGAGGATCCGAAAAATAGGTCCATTGGTGCGGAAGAGGGTATTAAAATGTGTAGGATAGTGGTAGTCGAAGGGGGGGGGGTGAGAGAGGAGTAGTGTTGAGGGAGGTAGTGTTATGGGGAGGTGGGCAATAAGGCTGTAAGGTACTAATAAGGGGAGGAGGGGGTGGTTGATGTTGGAGGTTGTGGGGGGGTAGAGGGTTGAATTTGAGCTTGCTGGGAGAGGGAAATGTTCCTTAAGGGTTGATTGTGGCTACTGTATAGTAGGTATTGATGAGGGGGTAGTTATTGCAGTGTTCGGAGCCGTGGTCAAAGGAGAGCCTGGGGTCAGGGAACGGGTGGGTTTACACTTTGGGGGCTTTTTGATAAAGGGGCAAGCCTCTTTGCCCTAATAGTGGGGATAATTTTTCATTACGGGCCCATGGTAAGCCGGTATGTTGGGGTATAAAAACAGTCCACCCCTCAGGGTCCCCTTGAGGGGAAAGGGGCTAGAAAAACCTAAATCAGGGGAATACCGGCCCATGGCTCCCTCAGGCGTTCAGGACTGGCCCCAAAGTCAGCCTTTCACCCTTCAGACGGCTCTCACACCTTAGGAGGTGGATAGCAGAAGGGTTGGTGAAAGGGACAGAAACGAAAGGTGGGAAGGAAAATAAAGGGACCATGCAAAATTAGTTGAGTCGAGGGCTGAATCCCAAGGTTGGGGAGTTCCCCATCATTGGGTCCCAGTCTCCGCCTCCTAAGCCCCCCCACGACAACAACGGGCAAGGGATTGGGGGGGTGCATGGGGTTGAACTCACCGAAACAGAGGAAATCAATTTAGACAAATATACCGAACTGTTGGAAGAAATGCTTCTCCCATCAGTGAGGTGCTATGCCTTGCCCCTTTCCAGAAAATCATATTGTGTACGAATTGTACGATGGTGTGTAGCCTCTATGGAAATACGAAGCCCAATACTTGTTGATGAGCAACGAATAATCGATGTTAAATCGTTTCGTTTATCTGAACACCCTTATATAAGCTAAATTTTTCTCATAGCTTTCGTTATTATTCCATTAGTCATGGCGTTTCTCAGAGTCGCATCCACATTCGAATAACCGAGTGAAAAATAGACATTAGCTTGTTTCAACTCAAGGAATTACCAACTGGGTGGTTCCAAAGAGGGTGAATATCAAAGGTCCAAGAAATTACTCATAACAATGATTCAATGAACAGAAAATATGCTATGCTACAATGAATACGTGGATGGCTGGGTATTTGCGTGTGATGTAGTTAACAGAATATGTATATACATATATACATAAATAAGTGTGTGTTGTATATATATATATATTCGTATATATAATTTATATTTTTTTTTTTTTTCTTTTTTTTTTTTTTTTTTTGAAAAGGATTCAATAAATCGACTCGTTGGAAATATGCTTATTAATTTTGAGGATCTATTTTTTTTCGAGCAAATTGTAAACAGAAAAACGTAATCATAGAAAAGAAGGACCAATACGGGGGCTAGTCATACTTGTAAAAGAACAATCTATCGTTATTAAAAAACCTTGTTTTAACCGCGGGACAGAGATGAAGTGCTTATGCGAGGTCCCTGTTTCCCCCATAACACTATTCCCTTTTAGCATGCCCTATTAGCAATGGAGGGTTCTTTCATTAGCCGTTTCCAAAACAATGACAACATTCACCTAATCTTTTTTAATGGGGTTTGGGGCGAAATCCCTTGCCCCCCCCCGGGTTTTTTTGGTCATCAAACCCAAATTTCGTAACTGCCCTTTAATGTGCAGGGAATACGATGTTTCGGGAAGGCCCCCAAAGGGAACGCCCTTAAATTTTCCTCTTTTTAACCCAATTTTAAAAAAAATTTTTTGAAAAAATTTGAACCCCCTTCTGTTTCAGCGATTTCAAAAACCCCCACCCATGCATGAAAATAAACCCCAAAACTTTTTAAAGGGACCCTTTCGGTTTAAAAAAGTTTATAGATGTTTTACTTCTGAAAAGTAAATAATGTAAATAATATTTATATGAAAGTTAGCCTAGAAAATTAAAAAAAAAAGTCAAAGGGGCTTTTACAATGTTACCCTTAAATAAAGAATGGAGTTTCCGTGCGCTTCCAAAATTACTGGGGGGAAAATTGGGGAATGGGTTTGTTCAACCCTTTGAGAACTTTTGGTGATGAATCTCACCCCCAGCTTTTTTTTTCACCGTGGGTTGTGATTTGGAAGTTTTTCCTATAAATTTTTAGTGGTTGGGGGGGGAAGGGGCAGGGGAAAAAGAGGGCGGTCGCCCCGGGTTTGCCCTTCTCCTCCCACCTTTTTTGGTATAATGAGGGGGGGTTACCCGGCTTTTTGTTATTTCAAGGTAGAAAAAATTATTAAAAGGCCCTTTGTTGCATTTTGGGGAGGCCTTGGGGGGCCCATTGAAAAATTTTTGCGTTTTGGGTACCCTTTTTTCACCTCGGTTTCCAAATGTAACACCATCAAAAATTTATTTTTCTTTCTTGTTTAGTTTACTTGGGGTTGGGTAGAAATGAAACAGGAATTTATGAGTTTTATTATATAAAACTTATTAAATATAAGATTTGAAATTTTCTTTTTTCAAAAATGGGAAGAAGGCCCAAATTTAAAAAAAGGCATGGGAACTAAATCATCTAAAAAAAAAAAAAAAAAACTGGGAACATACTCTTTAGGGGAAAATTGCTGATAAAAAAAGATTTTAACGAAAAAAAATTATAAAAATTAAAGATAGGGGACAGACTAGTTATTTTTTTAAACAGATAATATATAATATAAAAAAAAAAAATTAGGGGATAGAAAAAAGTGAAATTGAATATGGAAATAGAATCCTAAAAAAAAAAGGGAAATTTTTTAATTTACAACCCCTGAAAAAAACTTCCCCAAAAAATTATATAAAAATTTTTTCCCGAAAAAAAAAAAAGACCCAAAAATTAATAATAGGAAAATTTTCAATGAAAATTTACCAAGTGTAAATTCAAATTTTTATCAAAAATCCCCACAAGCGAAAGGGGAAAGGGGTTTTTTTTAAAATTAATGTTATGTTTTTAAAACCCCTACAAAAACATTCCAGGACATAAAAAAAACCCCAATTTCCCGGAAAACTAAAACCCTTTTACAGAAAAAAACTAAATTAAAAAAAAATAAAGAGGAAAACAAAACCCAAGATAAAACACTAGAAAAAAAAAAAAAGACCCACACCCCCAAGGGTTAACAGAAAAAAAAAAAAGCCAATCCCAAAAATACCCCACAAAGTAGGGCAAAAGCTTTTGCCCAAAAAAAAAAATTACCCCCGGGTGAAAAATCCCCCAAAACAGAGAACCCAAAAATAGTAAAAATTTTTAAAAAAATTTTAACCACCAGGGGCAAAAACATAAAAAAAAACAAAAAAAAAAAAAAAAAAAAAAAAAAAACAATATATATATTATAAAAAAAAAAATAGTCCCCAATAAAGGAAATTTTCCCCAAAACCCTTTTACCCACTTATCACCCATACCCCCCCAACCCCCCACCCTTTTACTCAGACCCATAACCTATATCAAACCCCATTAAAAAACAAGAAAAAAAAAAAAAAAATTTAAAGGGAAGATACCACAAAAAAAAAAAAAAAGGCCCGTATAAATTTGTGAACAATATCATATCATCAAAAGGAAAGTAACCCCGACCGGGGGCGAGGCCCATCCACCCTTCGCCCCCAGAAAGGGTCCCTGGGCGATCCCCCGGGAGGCAAGGGCCCACCCCAAATTTCCCCGCAAAGGGTCTCGTGAGCGCCCAAAGCCATGACCCCTTTAGGACCCCCCCACAGGTTCCTCCACCCAGGGTTGTCTCGCAGGGGAGAAACCTGATGGGCGGGGTTTCGTCCAAGGGAGGTGAGCTAGGGGGCCTTTATACCCAAAAGTGGTAAACCCAGTTTATGACATTTAAAAGGCCCCCCATGCCAGTCTCAGGGGAAAACCGCTTTGGGAAAACGGGGTCCTGAAAAATGTACCCAAATGATGGGGAAAGGGGGACTTGTTACAGAAGCTCAAGGGGGAGACTCCAAGGCACTGGATAGTGTCCAGGTTTTTTCCCATAGAGAAAACTGGAGTACAAGGGGGAAGCCAGGAGCTTGGCCTTCTGAAGGTCCCCGAAACCCAAAAATGTCTTTTTGATAAAGTTATGGCCCCTGTTGCCAGACCAATCGTTCCCGATTTCCTGGTTGAAAACCCCGGGAGTTTAGGGCAAACCGCTCCCAAGGATGAAAAAATTTTCTGTAATTTTAAACTTTCTCGCCGCAAGATGGAAAATAAACGGGTTTCCCCAAAACGGGCCCCAAAAAGTAAAATCTTGGTTCGGTCCGGGAGACCTAAACCAGGGGTTTTCCCCTCATTCCAAGCCACCCAAGAGCCGCCAAAAGGGAAACCCCAAGGACTAGATAGGGTTTGGGAAACCCTGTGGCAAAGTCAAGGTCAGGGGCCCTTAATTTTCCCCTGGGGTTTTGTTTTGATGATTTTGGGGGTTAGAAACTTGCCCTTTATCCCCATACAAGGGGTTGAAAAGTGGGGGGTGAAAGGGACACACCCTTTGCCCCCCCCAAATTTAAAGGGGAAAAAAGTTCAAAATCCCCCCCACATTTCCCCCGCCCCCTTTCAGTAACCAGTTTTAGAGGTTTGGGATCAGGAAAAAAATCTACAGAATTCCCCTAAAACCTCAGGATCCCAAGCGCCCCCCGATCACCGATTAAAAACCCCCTTTTGGGGGTCGATGTGGGTTACGAGCAACCCACAACCAAAATCAAAAGGGTTTTTCCACAATACTCGAAGGTAGCAAGGTTTGGGGGATTGCCAGGGGGAAAACCAGCCTGCTCCACATGACCCAGTAGGGGGGTTCCCGATCCTTTTCAGAAGAATTTTGGGCCCGAAAACCCTTTCCTCCGGTTTTCCCTGAGCGGGTTTTTAAGGGCCAGGTAGTTGCTAAGCCCCAAAACGACCCCCTTTTCCCTTTTTCCCAAAAGGGGGATGACCCCCCCCCCCTTCAGAGGAGGGGAAATGGAAAAACAGACGGCCAAAATGGATTTCAGGACTGTGGGCGGGCCCCCAAGGGCCATAAGTTCCCCCCCGGGCCTTTTAAGAGTTCAGAGGGATATAATTTATCCCTGCAGTTTTCCCCACTTCAGTTGGGAAAAATTCCCCGGGCCAAACCCTCTGTTGGGTAGGGGGGTTTTTCCTCGCGTGGGTGGGTCCGGACAGGCACTGGCCCCATGCTGGACCCAGGCAATGTTGGGGGGGCCACCGGGGAAAAATTTTCCCAAAATACTCACCCCAAATTTCAAAAAACCCCAACATGATTGGGGGGGGGGAGTCCCATCCCCCTGATCGGACCCCGGGTCATCTGTGAGGAGGGTTGGGTTTCAGTTTTCCAGGGTTGGAGGGGGGGCCCGGAAGGTCATTCCCAAAAAATTTGGCCCCCGACCTCCTCAGAAGACCCGATGGAGTTCCTTGCCCCCTTTCAGAGTTCCGGACCCCTTACGCCCCCAGGAAGGGCCCGCAAGATTGGGAGAGGGTATTCTGCCTTCCTTGGAATTTACCCCCAATGGTCCTAAATTTTCGAGGGGTTACCGTGAAAGAACCCCCCCCCCCAAAAGAGCAACGGGGGTCCGCCAGGTTGCTGGTTTTGGGGAAAGGTTTCAGGGGGACCCCCGTGGTAAACCCCAGGGGCGCTTAACCTCCCTTATTTGTCCCGTAAAAAACCCCTTGGGGGCCCCATTTTTTGGGGGAAGGGAGGGGATTTTTGAAGTGCCCCCGAGGGTACCACAAGCACCCTATGGGGCCCACAGAACTCGGCACTCGGAAAAACCGGATTTCGGGGGGGGACCCTTATCAGTGTAAAAAAAGGTGGTCGACTCCTTGGCACAGAAACCCTACCGGTTACCAAGTCCAGCAAATGGGGGTTGGAGCCCCCGGAAACCAGGACCCAGAGATCCTCTTTTTTTGGGGGACCTAGAAAGCCCCGGGAAAGGAGGCAATTCTCGCTGTGGGGACAGCTCCCGAGCCAGGGGGGCCCCGACGAAATCCTACCCAGCTGGCAACCCGGGTTTTACCGCAATGAAGTTCCCCCGAACAATGGAATTTTCCCGCGGGGGGCAATCGTCTGCCCCCAGTGCGAGTTTGGGTAAAAAAGCCTCTTTCCCCATTTTATATACATAGTAGGGGTTACGAATTTAAAAACAAGAAGCAAAACCCTGCTTCTTTCCTCCCAATGATACTTTTCATAAACCCGGGTCCCCTGATTTACCCCCGGTGAAGTCGACTGGGAGGCTTTGGCTAACCTGGGGTTTGGGGTTTGACCATCGGGGGGCCCCCGGACAGTAGTAGGTGTAACCCCCCCCACCCTGATCGTGCCCTACCAGGTTTCTCACTTGAGAGGGCAGCCCCTCAACTCCCATTTGCTCAATTCCGCGAAGCAGAGGAAAACCGTCATCCTCCCGGGAAGGACGGTTTGTTCCAAGCGCTTCCCCGGGAAAGGCACCCCTGGTTTAAAGGGCCGGGGGGTCACCCGGGGGGACCCCCACCTCTGCCCCCCCCGCAAAAAAAAAAGGGCCCCCAAAATAAAGGGGATCGGAACTGGGGGGGAACCGCCTACCCAACTTTTGGGGTTGAGGGTTTCCCCCCCAAGGGTTATGGGGGTTGGCGCCTGTGGGCGCGGGCAGGACGATTTAAAACTCCTTTCCCCAACCCGCCCCCGACATTTGCCTCCCAGGGGGGAAACCCAAAGCCCCCCTTTATTGTTGGGTGGGGGGGAAAAAAACCCCCCCCCCCCCCCGGGAATTTCCATTTAAACGGGAAAGTTGAGAGGGTCATTCTGGGGGGAGGAGAACTGGAACCCCCCCCTCCCCCGAGCCCCCCATTACCCGGGGGTGGTGGGGGGGCAGGAGGGGTAGAACCCAGGGGTGTCCAACCCCGGTGGGCCAAAAACCCCTTACCTTGGGGCCCCCTGTGTCCGAAAACCCCCCAAGTTTTAAGCCGGGGGGCCCACAAGGGCCAGTTCCCCAAGGGGTTTGGCCAAAAGGAGGCCCCTGACAAGTTTTGATGATGGAGGGGCTGTGACCGGGCCGGGGGAGATTATGAAAAAGTTGTCCTTTTCGCATGGGGTACCCAGGGGGGGAAAGCTGAAAAGCAAAAAAAAGGCTTTCCAAGATTAAACCCCACTATCTAGGCCCCACACCAGGGTAAAACATCAAAAATGCGCGTGAAAACCACCCAAAATATAAAAATTTAAAAAACCAGGAAACCCCAATTTTAAAAAATAATTATGGAAAAAATGAATGTTTCCCCCCAATTTTTAAAAAAGGAAAAAATTTTTGAAAATAAAAATAAAAAAAAAGGGGAAGCTAAATCAACCCCAAAAAACGAAAAAAAAGACTTTGTTTTTTTTTAAATTTAAAAAAACCCCAGGGTTTAATTTCCCTTTTTGTAAAAAAAGGGTTTTTAAAGAATAAAGAAAAATTTGAAAAAATTTAATTATGAGAAAATTTGGAATGACTGAGAAAAAAAAATTTGGTGGGGTCTAATGATATGTAAAAGAAAGAATATTTTAAGGTATAAAATTAGATTAAATGATAGATACAAATAAGTTTGGGCCCATACAAAGGCAAAAAAAATACAATATGGAGAAAATAGGGAATTAATTTGACATAAATCCTTTAAAAAATTTTTAAAAGGAGGAATTTCAGTATTACTTTAAATAGGATTACTAAAAAAAAATTTGATAGTAGGAGATTAAAATGACCCCCTTCAAACCCGGGAAAAACCCAGTAAAAAAAACCAAAAGAAAATTTCAATGGGAAAAAAATTAGTTAAATGACAAATTAAAAACCCAAATATATTATTAACACCAAATGGAAAAAATAAAGGGAATTTAGCCCCAAAAAAAAATGTTAAGCCACTATAGCCCTGGTCTGCCATCAATCAGAAATAGTAAGAAAAGAAATTAAAACACTAACTGAAACAAATAAAAAAAAACTGGAGAATAACTTTTCAGCTTTGATGGAAAAAAGGTTTAAATTTAAAACCTAAATTAACCCTGGGGGAAAAAGAGAAATGAATAAAATAATAAATTTAAAAAAATTTAAAGCTTAATAAATGAAAGAAAAGGGGACAAAATATGTAAATGGGATTTTTTAAAAAAAAAAATTTTTACCCAGAAAAAAAGATTGAAAAATAAAAAAAAAGGAAAAGTGGGGGAAAAATTTTTGTTTCGAAAAAAAAAACCCTTCAAAAAAAAAAATATAGAATTTTTAAAAAAAACAGGTAAAACAAAAAAGGGGGATTCCCCTTTTAAAAATAAAAATTTTCCGGGGAAAAAAAAAAAAAAAAAAAAAAAAAAAAAAAAAAAACCAAAAAATTGATCCCAAAAATATAAAAGTAAATAAAAAACCCAAACCCCCCCGGAAAAAAAACAAAAAGTATTTTAAATTTAAGAAAAAAAAAGGGATATAATTTTAGAAGAATAATATATTTTTAAAAGGAAAAAAAAAAAAAATTGGAAAGGTATAGGCCCTTATAAAATTACGTATTTTTTTATAAAATGAAAATTTAAAAAAGGGTAAAAAAAAAAAAAACAAAAATAGGGGGAAAAAGGAGAAATCAAAGGAAAAAAGAAAAAAGGGAAAAGAAGAAAGAAAAAAAGAAAAAAAAAAAAAAAAATAATAAATTAAAACCGGGGGAAAACCCCCAAAAAAAAAATTCATATGGTTTCAAAGCAAAACCCCTTCTATTAGCCAAATTTTAAAAATATATAGTAAGAAGGGGGAAATGGGGGTGAAAAAAAAAACATAGAAAAACCTTTTTAATTTTTAGAAAAAAAAGAAGTACTGTGCAAAAAATAATCGTTTAGAGAATAAAAAAAGGGAAATAAAAAAAAAATAAATATAAACAGAAGTATTTTTAGAACAGAAAAAGTTTTAACTCTATAACCATGAAAAATTTTAACCCTCAATCCCTGCCGGGGAAAAATTTGTGTGTTTTTTTTTTTTTTTTTTGAGAAAGGTCTTTGCAAAATGATGGTTCTGCTTGTCCCTTTGGTTTTTATTTCCAAAATTGGGGAACAAAACCCAAAAACAAGGAAAAAATTTTAAAAAAGTCCAAAAAGAATCCAAAAAAAACCCTAATTTTCAATAAAGTCATGTCAAATTTTAAAAAATCCCAAAAGAAAATAATTAAAATTTTTATGCAGGTGATTTAAAACCTAATAACTTAAATATATTTTTCAGTAGATAAAAAATAAATCTAAAAACACCCTAAAATAATAAAAGAAGGCAAATAAAGGGAATTTTTAAAATTCCCCTGGTAAAAAGAAAAAATTTAAAGACTCCCCAAAAAAAAAAAGAACAAAACCCAATAAAAAAAATTTAGGAAAGGGAAAAATTTAAAATTTCCCCAAAAAAATTGGGATTATTTAGGACTCAATTGGAGCACCAAAATTGATTTGGGAAAAAATAACATAAGTGTAAAAAAAAAAATTAAAAAATAGAAAAAATATTATAAAAAAAATAAACCCTTTAATGAAATTTTTAATATAAGTAAAAACAAAACAAATATTTTTAAAATTATAAAAGTTTATTTTTATATATATATATATATATATAAAAATTTTAATATATATTTTATATATATATATATATATATATAAAATTTTCCTATATTATAAAAATTATAAAAAATTATATATATTTTAATATATATATTTTATTTTAAAATATATACCATATATAAAATACATAAATTTTATATATAATATAAATTTTATAAAATATAATATATTTAAAAAAACCATACAATATATATATACAAAATTTTTCTAAAAATTTTTAAAAACAATATAAAATATAAAAATATAAAAATATACTTTTAATAAAAAAAAAACACACACACAAAATATATATATAAATTTTATATTTTATATATAAATATATATATATATATAAATATATAAAACCCAAAAATAGAAAAAGAATCACAATATTTTGGTTAATAAAAAAAACAAAATTGGGAAAAAAAATAGAAAAAAAATTAAAAAACAAGGCTTTTATGTTTGAAATTTGCCAAAATAGTCTAAAGGGCAGGAATATAAAAATCCCAAATAGGAAAAAAAAAAAAAAAATTTAGAATGTACCCGGGTAAAAAAATAAAAAAAAAAAAAGATAAAAAATAAATTTTTAAACCCCAAAAAAACCTTTCCAAAAACAAAAAAAATTTTAAACCCCAAAATTTAAGAAAAAATGATTACTAGTATTACGGGAATAAAAATTGAAAAAAGGAAAAAAATTAAGGGAATTTAATTTACATTACAAAAATAATCCCCAATTCCCCCATTTTCTGACATTTTTTCCCAAAACATAGAAACAAACTTCTTTGCTTTAAATTTTTGTTTAAACCCACATAGAGTAAAAAATTTTAAAATCTTAAACTTGAGTGAAATAAAGTTTAAGAACTTTAATGGAGGGCCAATTTTAAAACACAGAAATAAGGGAAAAAATTTGGAATTTAAAAGAAATGGACTCCCCAAATCCAAACAAAAAGCCCTGGAAAATGAAAAAAATTTCCAGATCCCAAATTTGCCAGGGACCCCAACCCAGCAGAAAATAGAAGAATTTCAACCTTTTTATGACAGAAAAACCCCAATAGAAAAGAAAAAAATATGTAGTTTAAATCTTAAATAGGAGATAGAAACCTAAAATTTTTAATAATCCAATGAAGCAAAACGATGAAATAAAAAAAAAATTCAACATTTTCAAAAGTACATAATGGGATAACAAAGATTTGTTTGAAGGGAAATGGCTTCGGATTGAAGTAAAAAAAAGTTTGAAAAATTCCCAAATTTTTAAAACCAGATAAAAAATTTTGGTGATGGTAATAAATTGAAAAACACCCTCCCTCAAACAAAAACAAAAAGACTTTTTATATGGACAAAAATTCCAGAAAGACATGAATTAGACCCCAAAGCTTAAAAAAAAAAATTAAGCCCATTAAGGAAAACAGTCCAAAAGTAAAACTAAAAAAAATTAACAAAGAAAAAAGATAAAAAAAAAAAAAAAAAAAAAAGGTTTCCCCAAAAAACCCTATAACATTGAAAAACCCATTCAAAAAATTTCCCAAAAAGAGTTGCCATAGGAATACATTTAAAAGCCCAAACCAGTATCCCTTCCCCCAACCCCAAAATCCCTAAAAATTTTCTTAGATATGTGAAACCTAAACCCCACCCCCCCCAAAAAACAAATTGATGAAAGGAAGTATACAGTTTAACCAGGGATTACAAATAATGTAAAAAAACCCCCTACTTTTTAATCCCAGAGAACACCCTCCACATAAAAATGAAGAAATATACATAGAAGGGCCAAAAAATAAAAAAAACCAGAAGAAATCCCCCAAAACCCATAGAAATATTTTTATTTTTTTTTCCCGATTTAAAAACCCCCCCCCCAAAACAATACATGCCCCCAACACGGGACCACACAAAAAACCAAGGAAAACCAAAACAAAAAACACTGGGAAAACGTAAAAATAAAAGGGCCCTTTCCAACTTTACTAAACAGAAACCAAACCCAAAAAACTAAAATTTTATGCCCAAAAACCATAACCCAAACCCCAAACCCCAAAAGGGGGGGCAGAGAACCCCAAAAAAATTTAAAAACCCCACCCGAATAAAATTTAAAAAAAGTTAGAGATTATTTTCAAAAAAAAAAAGGGGGGGAACCCAAACAAAAAAGAACCTACCCAGACAGTTCCCCAGGAAAGATAAAAAACAAACAAAAATTTTTTAGGAGTTTTTCCCCAAATTTTGGGGAAATTCCCAAAACTCCTTTAAAAGTGAAAAGGGAAAATGAAAGAAAAGAAAAAAATATAAAAAAAGAAGATTTTTCCAGGAAAAAAATTAATAAAGAACACAACAAAAATAAAAAAAAATTATAAAAAAAGGGAATAGTTTTTTTTTTTTTTTTTTTTTTTTTTGAAAAAAATAGACAAAGCAATAAAATAAAAACCCCCAAATTTTCAAAAAATATAACAGTATTTATGAATAAGATTTTTTTATGGAATGCAAGATCAGTCCTTAACAAAAAGCATAGATCTAAAACCCCCTTTAAAAAACCCAATTATGTAAAAACATGGTAAAGAACAAAGAATTTTAATTAAAAAAATTAAAAATAAAAGATATGCCCAGACCGGGAAAAATAGGAGAAGGCCTAGAAATTGTTAAAGGAACAATAAAAAAACAAAAAAAGTAAAAGAAGTTTAAAAAAAAATAAAAGGGAAAGAAGGGGAAAAAAGACAGTCTAAAAAAAAACTGGATGAAAAATTCCCTGATTTAAAATTTCATTTTTATAATTTAAAAAAAAAAATGAATAGAATATTTTTAAGGACCTAAAAGCACTTTAACAAATTTGGAATCCTAATTGACCCAAAAAATCATTAAACAAAACAGGCAAAAGTATTTAAATTAATAACAGAAAAAAATAAAAACCCCAATATAACTCCTCAAGGCCGATAAACCAGAATGCCCCCAAAAAGGCACAGGGGGTCAAACTAAAACCTAATTCTAGCTTTAGCTTCTCTGGCAAAAGCCTCTAAAAAATTTTTGATACGGGGCCCAAAAAGGAGTAAACCACTTCCCCAGTAAGGGAAAGGGGAAAAACACCATACAAAAGCCCCCTTAAAAATTTGAAAAAAAATGAAATAAAAGGGAAAAAAGAAAAAAAAAAAAAAGCAAAACCATATATAAAAAAAATTTTTATTTTTAAAAGGGAAAATAAAAGACCTTAAAAGGGGAAAAACAAATTTAAAAATTTGAAAAATATGACACACACACACCCCACACACACACACACCCCCCCACAAAAACACACACACACAACACACACAAAAAAAAAAAAAAAAAAAAAAAAAAACCCAAAAAAAAAAAAAAAATTTCCCACCAAAAACCCAAGGGGTGGAATCAGAATGAAAAGAAATCAAAAAAGAAAAAGGAAGAAATAAAGTTTATAATAAATGAAAAAAAAGGCCTAATAATAAAAATCTAAAAATAAAAAAAAAAATTTTTAGCGAAGCTAAAAAAATTTACAAAAAAAAGAAAAAAGGGGTCCGGGGAAAAAATTTTGCAGCCCCATAGTTTTTAAACACCCCAAAAAAAACATTGGGGAATTTTTTTTTAAAAAAAAAAAATTAAAAAGCTCCCAAAAAATAAATCCTTAATTGATAAAACCAAAAAGTCACAGAAAAAAAAAAAAAAATTAGGAATACCAGAAAAAGAAAACCCTAAAAAAAAATAATGTCAAAAAGGATAATGAGAAGAAGAATTTCTAAAAACCCCTGGTAATTAGATAAAAATGATAAGATCACAAAAAAAGTAGCTATAAAAATACAAAAAAAAAAATTAAACCCGGATGATAAAAATTCTAAAAATTTTACAAAAATTCCCCCCCTTTAAAAATTTTGGGGAAAATTAATAAAAAAACAAAAAAACCCCTTTGGGAAAAAGGAGAATACCCCCCGGGATTCAAAAAATCCCAACAAAAACCCAATAAAAAAAACCGGGAAAAAAAAAAAAGAACCCAAATTTCCGACGGGTTTCTTTGTCAATAAATTGTTTAAAAAAAATTTTTAAAAAAAACTTTATTTACAAAAAGTTTAAATTGGTGGCTAGAAAAAAAATAAAAAAAAACCTTTGATATAATAGGATTTAGACCAAATTAAGGGACAAGGAGGGATTAAAAAACGATAGAAACAAAAAAAACAAAGGGAAATCCCCAAAATAAAACTTTTGCTCTTTTGCATGCATAGACCTAGAAAAAGCATTTAATATAGTAAATCATGATGCACTAATAATAAAAATGGCTAACTTGGGAATAAAAGGAAATTTATTAAAATGGCTACATAATTTTCTAAAAGAAAGAACATTTTCAATGAAATATGAAACCAAAATTCTGTAAAAGGACCAATATCAAGTGGCATTCCAGAAGGTTCCCCTTTAAGCCCAACACTCTTTAACATCATGATAAATGATCTAAAACTGGCAGAAAAAAATACTAATAAAGGCAGATGATATAAAAATAATAACAGCAAGTAAACACCTAAACAAAGCCATAAATAATACTGAATGAGGTTTAAAACAAATAAAAGAATGGGCAGACACCTGGGATCTAAAGATAAATTTAACAAAAAGTAAGCTGCTATATTTCACAAACAAAAGAAGAGTACAGTTACCTAAGATCAAAATAGATAATATAGAATTAGAATTTACTGACAGTCAAGATATCCTGGGATTAAGATTTGACTCACCAAAACTAAAATAGACAAAACACATAGAAAACATCAAGATAAAATCTATTAACAGAATAAATATAATGAAAAAATATCCTCCTATGGGGAGCAAAAAGAGAATCCCTAATAAAATTTTATATCTATGTAAAACCAAAAATAGAATATGGTCTGGCCATATATGAAACAGCAAAATATAAATAAATAAATAAATAAATAAATAAATAAAAAATAAAATTTAGAAACAATACAATACACAGCTCTCAGAATACCAACATGATGCTTTAAATCAACTCCATTAATATCACTACAAGACCTAAAACTAACACACTAACCTTTGATAACTGACAGAACAAATGAATTAGCTTGTATACAGTTAGTAAAATTATTGGAAAAAAAACAAAAAAACATGCCAGAACTAGTAATAAAAAACATCAGATAATACAATTACACAAAAATAAAAATTCCTGGATTCATAGTCATTGAAACATGCAAAAAAAATAAAAATCAATATAAATATAAATATAGCTCAAAATATAACTACAGTACCACCATGGTATGATCTTTTAAAATTCTTTCTCATAAACTAGTAACAAGGTTCATGGACAACTTCAGAAAAAAACTTTCTCATGAAATAATTAAAATGCAATGCAAAATGCTAATAAACACAAAATATGAAAATCGTCATAAAATATTCACAGATAGATCAAAAATAAAAGAACCTCAATCAACGTTAGCTGCAATCTATATTGAACAAAACAAACTCACAACAATTTGGAAAAAAATACTCAAATCATAGAAGCAGAATTATATGCAATAAAACAAGGATTGAACTATATTAAACTTAACAAACTAACAAATACAGTAATCTTTACAAACTCACTATCGGCAATCTTAACATCAAAAAATCACAAACCCAAAAACTACAAACAAATTACTTATGAAACACAAAAACTAATTTACCAAATACAAAAACAAAAACAACAGATCCCAGTGCATAAAAGCATAACTGGAAATGAAATTGTAGATCTTGCAGCAAAGAAAGCTCACGAATTAGAAAATTCCATAATCATTAAAAGACATCAGAGAAAAAAGTAAAAGAAAATGGGAAAAACAGTTACAAAGAACCCTGATCATAAAAACCTATTACCTCAGAGATAACACACCATAACCTTTGGGTCTAGATCAGAAAACAGAAAATTAGATGTATGTCTCACAGGAATACTAATTAAACATACAAGACTAAAAAAACACCTACACAGACTAAATTTAGAAACCAACCCAAACTGTAGATGGTGCCAACATACAGAAGAAACAATTGAGCACTTAAGATTACAATGCCCAAGATTCCATTCTGAAAGAACTAAATTATTAGAGGCATTAAAAAATTCTGAAATAACTAATCCAAATAGCCCTCTACTTACAACCTCCTGCTAAGAAGTACTACATACCAATGCACATGAAATCTTCCTGCAAACATCAAGAATAATAAACAGGGATCAAAACATTCAAACAACAAAGAGAAGATTCCAAGAAACAAGATGCAGAGAATATCAACATAAGTCTAAAACCTTACAAAAAAAGAAAGAAGAAGATGAAACTTCATGCACAATATGAATAAGATCACACCACAACAAATGATGCAGCAACACTTCCACCTACTAGAAAACACAACATACCAAAATAACCACAAAATATACACAGATGGATAAAAAATAAAAGAACCAAAATTAACAACAGCAGCAATACACATTCAAAACAAAAATATTACAAAAATCTGGAAATTACAAAACACACAAATAATAGAAGCAGATCTATTTGCAATTAAACAAGCTCTAGACTACACAAACAATAACCAACTACAGAAAACAGTAATCTTAACAGACTCACAAACAGCTATACAAGCAATAATAAACTAGAAACCATTAATATACAAACAAATAATATATGAAATACAAACCCAACTACACTTTTAAAGAACTAAAAAACATATAAAACTACAATGGATCCCTTTGCATAAGAACATAAAAGGAAATGATGTGGCAGATGGAGCTGCATCCAAAATTCAACAAATATAATAAGAGAAATAATAAATAAAAAACAAGAAAATTGGATAACCAATTTAAATGAAATATTGAACACAAAAGATTATTATATTAAAGGTAACAATCCACAATGATGGGCAATATCACAAAACAGAAACATGGATGTGAGCATTACAAGAATAATGACAAAACACTTGCACAATTTAAAATTAGAAACAGATCCAATGTGCTGATGGTGTAACAGTCAAGAAGAAACACCAGAACATTTAATCTTACAATGCCCAAGATTTAATTCATACAGAACTAATTAATACAATCCTCACCTGATTTTATTAATCACAAGTGCAGATCAACCACCCCTAAAGAAATATTACATTCTGAGACAACACAAAAAACTTCCTACAAAAAAACAATAATAATAGATATATTCTGAAAACAACAAAGAACCACAGAGAAAAATCTGGAGTATAGATGTATACAACGCACCTAGTAAATGAATAAAATGCAATACCACCCTAAAGAAATATTGCATTGGACTACAACAAAAACTGTCCTACAAAGGAACAAAACTAATAATATATTTGAAAAACAAGAACATCAGAGAAAAACATGGGAGTATAGATCCATACAGAGAAGAAGAACCTTAGTAAGATGATAAAAAGGAATACCCACGGTTGCATTCATAAGAAGGCACATTGGCATGGGCTAACCTACCATACTATCAGCCAAAGCAATGCTCTCTAAACTATGAAGGAAAAGCTATGAAACTAACCTTTGAATAGACCAGGAATTAAAAAAAAAAAAAAAAAAAAAAAAAAAAAAAAAAAAAAAAAAAACTTTAATAATCTAATAAAACTAACAGATGCCCTTAACAAATCAAAATTTCATAAATACATCATAGAAAACTCAGTGAGAATCCTAGGAGATGGCAAAGCTATTGGATTTGAAGTGATTGACATAAAAAAGATAGGACCTTTGAATGAAATAAACCATGTAGAATACTGGGAAGTCCAATGTAAACAACCAGCCTCTAGCAGAAACCTAGGGTGCTCCTATGGCACAATTTCCCCAGTGGAAACAGAAATTGAAGTCAAAGAAATACAAGAAAAAATGAGAATAATTTGGGGATCAGACACTCAAATAAAAAAATCAATAGAATAAATAAGCTAACCAAAACATCAGAAGGGGAAAATAAATGGCTACCCACTAGAGCCCTAAAAATAACATTCCAAGGTACACTACCCAAAGTAGCCATTGGCCATACTGCATATCAAGTTTTTCAATACAATTTTTCCATTCCAAAATGTTTCAAATGCCTTATGTATGGTCATGGGATATTTTTTTTGTAAAAACAAATTAAGATGTAGTAATTGCAATAAGGTTGGTCACAAATTTAAACTGTTTAAATCCCTCTTATTGTTTTTTCTGTAATAGTAACCACTCAGCATACAACAGAACATGTCAGACACACATAAAAGCACAAGGAAGAAGAAGAAAAGAAAGAAAGAAAGAAAGAAAGAAAGAAGAAAAAAAAAAAAAAGAAAAAAAAAGAAAAAAAAAAAAAAAACATACACCCAAGAAGTTAAGAAACTTCTACACCAGTTAAACCCGACACCTAAAAAAAAAAAAAAAAAAAAAAAAAAAAAAAAAAAAAAAAAAAACTAACAACTAACTAACTAACTAACTAAAACTAACTTACTTACTAAAACTAACTAACTAACTAACTAATAACTAACTACACAAATACTACAACAAGAGTGGAGATACACAACCCAAACTCTGAATACTACCAACAACCAGAGGAAAACACAAACAACACACAACAAACAAACCCAAAGGTAACACAAACATATGCTCAAACTTTAACACAAACACACAACATATCGCCAGCTCAGAAAACACAACGCAAACCAAAAAGAACCAGACACATCAAACCCATCAATGAAATCAAAACTTGAAAAAAAAAAAGAACAAAAACTCACACACGAACATAATATAAAAAACAAAGAACTAGTAAATTCCCCAATAACATGGTCACTTCCAACACCTCAAAGTAAAACTTCAACACCAGAAAGAAGAATAGACCGTGATGAAAATAATCCTTCATGGATAGAAACTGTAAAAAGAATAATTAAACTAATATCAAACATAGCATCAAACTTAAAATCTGAGAAATCCTTAATCATAACTATATACAAGAGAATGGTTTGTACCTTGATAGAGTAAACATCTAATGGTGCTTGTAACTTTCTTGAGTGCAGTGTACATAATATAATTTACTGCGAACAAAGATAACTGACTCACCATATAAGCTACAAAGAAAATCAGAAAGAAAAGGATCCAGGGGATATAGGACAAATAATAGTCTAAAACCCTATAAAAAAGAAGAAAGAAAGAAGAACTATATACAAGACCAACACCGAAGCATTTCCAATAAATAAAGAAATCAGGAATGTATCTATGGATAAATAATACTCTGGAATGCCAGGTCCATTTTAAATAAAAAAGACAGAAATAGACATTTAATAGATAAAGAAAATCCAAACGTATTTGCAATCTATGCGAAACTTGGTCAACTAAAAAATGACAATTTAAGATAAACAAAAACAATACAATGAAGGAAAACAGAACCGGAACAAACGGGAGGAGTCTTGCAATTTATCTGTATACATAGCAGTATACAATACAAGAAAATTAAACCTCAATGAGAGACAAAAAAATAAAATAGAAAAAATAGCGATAAAAATTTGCTACAGAATAAATGGCTAAATTTAATTTTAATTTAAACCTTGCAACCAAATAGAACTAGGAATAAGAACGATTACATAGAACAATTAGACAAGCCCAAATTAATAACAGGAGCATTTTAATGCTCACCAACCCGTCATAGACCCACACAGAAAACAAAAAACGCAAATAAAATGGGAATAAATTTGTTTAACTTGATTACTCAAACAAATCTGATGTTAATACGCCCACAGGAAAGGAACTGCTATAGATTTAGTGATAGGATCTTCAGAACTAAGCCATTATGAATAAAACAAAACCACAAACTGCAGGCAGTGGACATTTTCCAATTAGTAATAAGAGACAGCAGCCACATAAATGAAACACAAACAATAGAAAAAAAAGGAGCTTCAGTAAACGAAGAAGGAATCCCCCTCCCTCCCTTTTCCCTTGGCATTTTCAAGAAGAATTAGAAACAAAGACTCAACCGGGCATTATTCAATAAAAAAAATAAGGACACCTAATAAAAAACAATGTAAAAAAAATATTCTAAATAGTGATAATTAAAAGCACAATAAAAAAATAAGCCAAAGCAAACCCTGGTGGAATCTAAAAGTAAAGAAATCATAAAACAAAGAAAACAAAGCCTTTAATAAAAGGAAAAAAAATCCAAATGACGCAAACAGAATTGAATAAAAAAAAAACACAAAATTAAAGCAAGAACCATTAGAGAAACAGAAAAAAGAATAAGCTGGGAAAAACTTCTGTACTCATGACTTTAACACACCATCCAGAAAAATTGGAATATCATAAAAAAAAACTAGCAGGAAAAAAATAGAAATAATACTTACCCATACTTGATACAATCAGCTATTCCGACCCGCTTCCCCCACCCCCCCCCCCCCTCCTACCCCCCCCTCTCCCCCCCTCCCCCCCCCCCCTCCCCCTTCTCCTCCCCCTCCCCCTTCTCTCCCTCATCCCCCCCATTTGCTAAAAGAAGAATTTCAAGAAAATAAACAAAAAAAGCAAAAGGAGCTAACAAAAACATAAATAAAGAATTTGAGAGAAAAAACAACCACAGAAGGAATAAGTAAAATCTCACTTGAAGGAATTAACTTAGAAATAAAAAAATTCAAATAATGGAAAAGCTTATGGACCTGATGAAATTCCATACAAATATTTTAAAAATGTCCCCAAAAAATAGAAAAATCTTTCATGCTCAAAATTTACTGGCTAAAAGGAGAATATCCGAAGGAACTAAAGGAAATCGTAGTAAACCCAATAATAAAACAGGTAAAGGACCCATCACATAAAAAAATCCTACAGATACATTAGTAGGGAATATCATGTATGGGAAAATATTTGAAAGAATCATAACCAATAGACTAGGTTCAGGCCAAACATTCTACCATAGATGCCTCAACAAATAATAGACTATCAAATCAACAAGCTTTCGCAGAAAAAAATATTGCTCGGTAGCAGCCTAGTCTGGAAGAAGCTTTTGATCAGTAATCATGAAGCAAAATAATAATTAAAAGAGCAAAACTTGAATTACAGGATGCCCCACTCACGTGGATCATGAATTTCCTAATAAACGAGAACTACCAAATAGTCATAGGTAATAAAAAAACACAGAAGAAAGCATAGAAAGGGCCTCCACAAGGCTCACCTGTAAGTCCTTTAGTACTCAACAGTAATGACAACGGATTTTACACCCTAACGGATGATTTTTAAAAAAGTAACATAACGCAGATGACATTACAATTCTAGCAATTAATAATAATCTAGCAGAGGCTAAAAATCAACTAGATCAGGTTAAAAACATATAATAGAAGGTGTGAACAAATGGGAAATATCAATAAAATCTGACAAAAAGTAAACTTACGTGTTTTTACCCAAAAAAAGAATAAGACAAAATACCAATAATCCAATAAGATAAACAAAGTATTTAAATTACCCACCAACTAACCACACAAATTCTATGGGTCTTAATGAAAAAAAATCTTCCGCAACATGGGGAGTAACTAGAGAACCATAAGGAAATTTCCATGACTATTTATATAAACTCCAATTATAAATATGGTATCTCAACTAAGCCTAAAGAATAGCTACAGGCCTGCTTAAAAACCACCCCAACATTAGCATTATACACTCACAAAATAAAATGCCATCAAATACAAACAAAAGTGGGAGTGTACGCAAATGATGAAAATTCTATAAAACCAGAGAATAACCAAATGAAAGAAATGTAGCAGCAAATATAAAAGATAGAACCTCCAAAAAGATAAGAGAGGCCTAGTAACACAGAGTATAGACACTGGCAGAGTACAATAGCAATAAAAAACAAACACAATAATGATAACACCTATTCCACCATGGTCTGATATTACAAAAAACAGAAACTAACTCATAGATGATTTAACAAAAAAATGTCCCTGAAACAAATAATTAAGTCTCCAATTTTTAAAGATGGAAAAAACAAGATATATAAAAAAAAAAAAAAAAAAAAAAATCACAGATGGTTCAAAATTAAGCACCAAATCATTCTCAGCTGCCATATATATCCAAGACAAAAAATATAAAACAACAATATTGGAAATTACCTGATTGAAACAGAAGTAGTAGAGGCAGAAACTTTTTGACAAAAAAAAACAAGGAATTACCTATATCCAGAAAACAGATCCAAATTAGAACATTAGTCAATATTTTCAGATTCAAAATCTTTTGCTATTACTAAACCTACAAACTAATATAAAACCTAAAAAGATAAAAACTGACTAACACATATATTTGAATACAGCGCAATGCATATATACACTTACAAACCAAAGCAACTACTAACAATACCTGTGGATAACATCACACAAAAAATAAAGAAGGTATTGAAACAGTGATTAAGCAGCAAGAAAAGTGCATAACATAACAAATCCCATAATCATAAATGAGGACAAAAGAAAAAAGAAAAAATAAGAATAAAATATTTTAAAATGGAAGAACAATTAAATACAAACTCTAAACACAAAACAAATTACCTTCTGAAAAACACAGAACCCCACCCATGGACAAGATCAAAAAGCAGATAATGGATGTTTTGCATAACCAGACTCAAAAAAAAACACATACAAGATTGAACGCAACCTACACAAAGTAAAAATAGTGAATGACCCAACATGTAGATGGTGTCATCATCAGAAGAAAAATATAGGACACTAACACTACAATGTCTAAGATTTACACTCTTACAGAACAAAGCTGATGGAAGCTCTGAAAAGGAATCACAAATAAATAATCCTAACATTATATTCATTACTCACGGGTGATATCTCTCTCACCAATATACAAGAAGTACTACATTTTAAGAAACACCAAAAATATCTTGAAAACAAAACTAATAGAATCTAATATAAGGAAAAAAAGAAAAAAGTGTGTTACTGTGTGTGTGTGTGTGTGTGTGTGTGGTGTGTGTGTGTGTGTGTGTGTGCTGTGTGTGTGTGTTGTGTGTGTGGGTCTGTGTGTGTGGTTCTGTGTGTGTGTGTCTGTGTTAGTGTGATGGTGTGTGGTATCGGTGTGTGGTGTGTGTGTGTGTCTGTGTGTGTGTGTGTGTCTGGTGGTGTGTGTGTGTGTGTGTGATGTGTGTGTGTGTCTGTGTGTGGTACTGGTCTGGGTGTGGTGTGTATGTCTGTGTGTCACTGTGTGCTGTGTGTGTGGTGTGTGTGTTTGTGTGTTGTGTGTGTCTGTGTGGTGTGTGTGTATGTGTGTGTGTGTGTGTGTCTGTGTGTGTCTGTGTCGTGTGTATGTGTATGTGTATGTAGATGTAGTGTAGTGTATGTGTATGTGTATGTGTGTGTGTGTGTGTGTGTGTGTGAGTTGTGTTGTGTGTGTGTGTGTGTGTGTGTGTGTCGTGTGTGTGTGATTGACAAGTGATTTTACCATATACTTCCCTGCAGATGCATTCCCTCTTTATTGCAGTTTTAATTTCGCAGTAATTTGAATTCAAAGTCTCTGACGCCTGTAGCACACTTGAATAAGCTACAATTGCGGATCGGTCATCTCGGTTCCATTTAATCCAAATCGGTACACGTAGACGGTTTTAGAAGCCATCGTCGGGGTGGGGACGAATGTTTACACAATTCATTCCGGTTTTGTGACACCCCCCCCCCCCCGATTTTGGAATCCGTCTAAAATCCTATGAAAAGACAGAACCGTTCGAACCTTCACCGAGTGAAAATCAAATACTTTGAAATTTGAGTGCAGTGGGGGGGGGAAACTAAGATTTTAAGGACACTGAACCTAATCCAGAAACCAGCGAAGAAAAGCCTGATCCCAAAATGAAATGATTTATGATTTCCATTCCAACAGAAGAACGAGAGAAACAGTGACAGCGAGCAAAGACCAATCCCAAGCATCCAGAAACACGAACCGGCAGGAGCAGCACGGAAGCTTAACCGACCACAGTCCGAAGGACCCAACAGTAAAACAGCGCAAGAATAACCCAAATGTATCATTATAAGCTTAGTTGTGAATCAAAAAACAAATGAATTTCAAACATCCCATAAAATTAATGAAATCCATAAAAAATCTGAATTTCAAAAATATATAATGAAGACTCTAAGACTACTAGGAACTGGGAAAGCTATTAGATTTGAGATCAAAGATATAAAAAATGAGACCTCTTAATCAAAATCAGAATCTGGGAGCATGGAAAATTGTTTGCAAACAACCAGCCTCCAGCAATAACATAGGCTGTTCCTACGGAACATATTCCCAGTTGAGAAGGACTAAGCCTGAGAAAATAAAAGAAAAAATAAGAACAATCAGTGTGGAAAAACTCTGAAAATTATAGAGATAATAAGAATTAAAAGATAAACAAGAGAAAGATAATGAAAAACAAATGGACAGAAACAAAGTTCATAAGAAAACTTTAAAGGTCCTCTACCAGAAAAAGTTGCAAGAGGCACACCTCATACTCAGTGAATCAGTATACTGTCCCAATTCCCAAATGCTATAACTTGTCTCAGATTGGCCATGGGATACTGACTGTAAGAATAAAAAACGTGCAGATAAATGTAGTCAATTTTGATAACATCAATTTACAAGGAGTTGTACAATACTGAAATTTGTTTCTTATTCGCCAGGAAAATCATACACCAAACACAAAACATGGACAAAAATACACCGAGAGGCACAAATAAAATAAACATTAAAAACAAAAAAACCCCAAAAAAACCAAAACCACTTAGAAATAAAAAAGACAGTTCAAGAAACTAAACACCAATACAAATGGAAAATGTATAATGAAAACCATTCCATCTACACCAGTAATAAACAGACCACCCGCAAATTAACTATAAACAACAACAAGTTACAAAGAAAACAAACTCACAAACAAAAGAACAGGACTACACCAATAACAAAGCGCAAACATCAAACCAATCTCCAGAGTCTAACTCTGGAACAAAGAACTCCCAACAGAAACAAAGACCCAACACAAAACAACAAAACAAAATGACACAAACAGACACACCAGAAAAAAACAAAACAAACAAGTAAAAGAATATGTTCAAGGAAAAACAAAACACCCAAATCAATCACCCACTAAACCCTCATTCCAAAATGATTCTCCAGTAGCATGGGACTTTGCCAACCCAATTAAAGAATGAAATCACACAAAGAAAACCAAACAAAACAAAAGAATTCTCATAGGATAGAAACACTAACAAGAAATGGCCAACATAATTACAAACGTACTAACTAAATATGAATTCAGGTAATATTAATTCTTTTAATGATAGAAATAATCACAGATGCCATTAAAGAAGAAATAATGCCAATAGTTAAAAAACTTGAATTCAACCACTCAAGAATAAAAATAATCTTGCTTGGAAAAAAAAAATTAAATATAAAAGAAAAATTTCCAATCCCGAAAAAAAAGACAGAATTAAATTACTTATTAACAAAGAAACAACGGATATAATAGGAATTGCTGAAACATGGGCTCAAACTGTAAGATAAAAAAAAAAAAAAAAATTTTTTAAAAAAAAAATTTTTTTTTTAAAAAAAAAAAAAAAAAAAAAAAAAAAAAAATATTCAAAAATTGCCAAAATTACCAAGTAATCAGAAAGATAGGGAAAATCAAATAGTGGGAGGATAGCTTTTTGTATTAAAACTGACTTACAATTCAAATCCATAGCATTAAATGATATGATACAGCAATAGAATAGAAAACACTAGGAATAAAGATAAATTATAAAAACAAATGGCTCATGTCTATGTGTAATAATCCTTGCAACATCTAAAAACAGAAGAAATAGAGCATTACAAAAAAAATTGAAGACCAAAAATAATCATTGGAGATTCAACGCAAATTCATACGGAGTGGAAATCCAAAATAAATCCAAAATTGCAAACAAAACAGGAAAAAAAGTATTTTGAAATCATTATCAAAATAATATAATTATATTACACCACCAGGCTTAACGACAGAATAGATCCCCAAAGTGCAAAAGAAACGGACTATAGATGGTATTACAACACCAATCGCCTAAACCCACTTAGAAATAGAACACAGGCCCTAACTAGGAAGTGACCCACTTCCAATAATTATAAAACGATAGCAAATTAATAAAGATACTCATTCTAAAGAAAAAAAATGGATTTCACACAGAAGAGGGTTGGGATAAATTTTCAGAGAAATTGACAGACATAGATATAGAAAACGTTAAAGTCCCTAAATGAAATCAAGATCTTTTAAGAAAACAGGAATACAGTGTTTTAAATTTGATAAAAAATATCAATAAAAACAAAGCGAATAAACCATGGTGGAATGAGAAGATGAAATGAAATAATAAAACTTAGAAATAGAGCTTTCAATAAATGGAGGAAGAAACCGAACAAAGAAATCAAACAGGATTAAAAAATATTAAGTAATAAAAAAACAAGACAAATAAGAGGAAAGAGAGAAAGGAATCATGGGAACAAAAAAAAAAAACAAAAAAAAAAAAATTTTTGTAGCAACGTTAGATTCAAAACTCCTCAAAAAAAATATGGAATTTCTTCAAAAAAATAACAGTAAAACAATTATAACACAAATTTCCATTAATAGAGAACAAACCTCCCAGTATCGGAAGCCGGAAAAAACTAACACTATTCAAAAAAGATACGAAAATACCAGTAAATAAGACCCCAAGAAAATGCTGACAGATGAAGAGAGAGAGAGAATATTAAATATCACAAAGAACATGGATCTAAATAAAGAAATAAAAATTAATGCATTACTTCAGCAATAAGAAATAGTAAAAAGAAATAAAGCATATGGCCCAGACGAAAATTCCTACGAATTTTATAAAATATGCTCCACATAAAAATAACACAGAAAATATTAAAAGAAATAAACCATTACTGGAATAAAGGGATACCCACAGGAATTCAAAAAATGTGATAATAAATCCAATTAATAACCTGGAAAAAAATCCAGTCAGAAACAAAATCTTACAGATCTATTAGTAGAATAACAAACCCTGGGCGAAAATTTTCGAAAAATTATAATACAAAAAGAGTAAATGGTGGTTAGAAATAAACAATAAATTAGATGAAGAAATTACAGGTTTATCAGACCCAATAAAAGTACAACCAGATAATCTACAAGTAATGACGCACACATAAACAACGCAATTAAAGAGAAAAAATATGCATTACTAGCCCTGTATAGATTTAGAAAAAGCTTTCGGACACTGTAAACCATGATGCTTTATTAACAAAAATGTCAAATTTTAGGAATAATAGGAAACTCATTAAATTGGACTTATAAATTTCCTTAAAGACAGAACATTCCAAATAAAACTAGGAGCTGAAATATCTGAAAAGGAAAAATGTCAAGCGGGGTACCTCAGGATCTCCAATAAGTCCGACATTATTAACATAATGAAACAGATTAAAAACTTCCAGGCAATATAAAAAAGTAATATATGCAGATGATATTTCCTCAATAAACAACAAAATAAAAGATCGACAGAGGCAACACATATTCTAGAAAGAGCATTAAAAACATTAAAGAATGGCTACCACATGGATCTAAGATAAATTTAACAAAAAGCAAATTAATGTGTTTTTACACATAGAAAAATAAGAAATATACCCAATATAAAAATAGATGACGAAGAAATGGAATTTACAAATAAAAACATGACATCTTAGGGTTAAGAATTTGATGCACAAGATTAACTTGGAGAGAACACATTGGAAAATATAAGATAAAATCTTTAAAAAGAATAGATATTATGAAAAAACTTTTCATCAT